>NC_056748.1:645216257-645243757 GCF_019279795.1 Protopterus annectens | reverse complement strand
GGCACTGCAACAGCATGCATTTTCTGAATAATAAAAAGCATAAATCAAAAGTATAAAAATATGACAGAAAATCAGAACATTCTACAAAATCAAGGACAGATGAAAAGCCACTGCATTACTTGTGTCTACCTTGGATGAGGGAATACTCTGCACACTTACAGTGCATAACTGCTCCTTGCCTTGCTTGGACACATCCAGAGTCACTACATGGGGGAGTGGGGTGCAACAAGTATGTCATAATTTGATATGTCTTTGGCTGACAGTGATGGCTCATACCTCTCAACCTCAGAGCAAGAAATCTGGACAAAGCCATACATAGAAGTGGGACAAAGGCCCAAAAATAAGGATACTTTTTAAATATTGCTCTTATAAACTTAGAAAGATAATAGAATAGTAGTAGGCCTTGCATTAGTATGAATTTTTTGAAGGGTATGAAAACTGAAACTGAAATGTCTGCCATTATTTTCTAACTTCAATCTTTAATGATTTGCCACTAATTTGCCAGAAAACCACACTTTTATGAAAAACAGACCAAAATTGTGATGCGAAAATATAAAATGGCCACACAATACAGCTGGGAACCTGTCAAAGAAGGGACACGTTTTTAATATTAGCACTGTTAAGTTGAGCATCTGACAAAATAAGAGAATCTTCATGCATTTCTGAAATAAAAGTAATCTATAACTCTGATGATTACAGTTATTTATAACTGTAAACCCTCCATGCTTTCTTCCAAAATTGCTATTTTGCAGAGGAATTATTAGGGGGAGAGCAACATTGTGAGCCAAATTGGGGACAGTTGAGAGGTTTAGATATTCCTAATTCTATAAAGCGATATATTTGCACATACCTCTCAATCTCTTAATGCAGGAAATCTGGACAAGGCTAAATATATTGGGGGAATATACAAACAGTACTAAAAATTTCTCTTGTATAAACTTAGACAGTTGATAGAATAACAGGTCTTGCTTTAGCATACATTTTTCTGAAGGTTATGACATCTGAAACTCAATGTCTGTCATTATTTAGTGGCATCATTCCTAAATGATTTGGCAGAAACCTACAAATCTTATGAGGAACTAACCAAAAATAAGAAGCAAAAATCTACTCATTCTGCAAATATCTGGACAGTTGAGAGGTATAGTTCAGTCTTTGAGTTTGCTGCCCTTCCCCCCTCACAAAATCATGGTCGAATGCAGCCTCCCCCCACAGCCATTCCAATGTCCCATTTCTTGGTTATTTTGTCCAATTTACCATAAACACTGTAATGTACATGTTGCTTTACTTCTGCAATGATTTGGATTTCATTTGAAAGTTTTATTTTGCATTTTACAGCACAAACACTAATAGATATCTGCTAAACAAAGCAATGTAGTCTCACAATGAAAATAGACTTAGCATTAAAACTTCTCTGCCCTTGAAACTCACATTCATTGAAACAGCATTGAAACCCACATTCAAAGAAAATACATTTTGCCAGTATTAGACAAATATTAACTTTGGGCTGTTTTCAAATCACAGGCCCCTTGCACATGAAACATACACATGCTCTTTGATACACCTTCCTGATTGTATTAAATTATATTCCTTGTACAATATAGTACAGTTTTAGAGGGTGTTTTAAATTTGTTTTGAACATTTTCCAGTAAACAATGAAACAAAATGCATGCACCAATAATGACAAAACTGCCCAATTCAGAACATTTCCATCATAAAAGTCTACTCAAACTTCTACAGTCCACCAGTATCAGTAAATACACACAATCTCTGAAGAAGTAAAAGTCATCCAAATAATTCCACATTAAAGAGATATGTAACTAATGAAGAGGTTGATGCCAGCAAACAACTTTATATTTCATTGTTTCATCTATAAATAAAGTTCCAGTTGCCCTTGATGAATATATTGCCTATGTTACACCAAAAAATGATAAGCTAGTAATATTTCAATAGGGAATGGATGGCAAACTGATAACAGGTTCATATTTACTAGGTATGTTTGCCAAAAAGGACTGCAGCATCCACCCCCTTTGCAACACAGTATATTATCAGCAATGCATCTACCTACTGTGGGAGTAGAACCCACAACCTTCTGCATCAAAAGCAAATAGACTATCTGTTGTGCTATTAACAATGCAAGCAGACTCAGCATAAGCAGCACTAAACTTTAGCTCCCCTGCAGCTCTCAGCTCCTTATAAAATATACTCGACACTCAGCAGTATCTCTGAACTTTGCAGCACAAGAAATCTGGAAAAAGCCAAAATTTATTGTGGTGGGGACCAAAGCCCAAAAACTATGGACACATTTTAAACATTGCTTGTATAATGTTGGAAAGTTGCTAGAATAAAATGCTGTGTTACCGGCATACATTTCAGTGCCAAGTCTTGAACCCAGGACCCTGTGCAAAACAGTTAGAGCAACATACCACTATGCCAAATCAGTTGTTTTTTGAAAGAGAGGAAGACTGAAACTTAAATGGCTACCATTTAGTGAATTCAGTTCTCACCATAGCTGTCAACCTCTTAGCACAAAACACCCGAACAAAGCCAATAATGGGGGAATACAGCCCCCAAACATATTCAGTGAATTCAGTTCTCACCACAGCTCTCAACCTCTTAGCAAAAAACACCTGGACAAAGCCAGTAATGGGGAATATAGCCCCCAAACATATTAAGTGAATTAAGTTCTTACCATAGCTCTCAACCTTAGCACAAAAAACCTGGACAAAGCCAATAATGGGGGAATACAGTCCAAAAATAGGGACAAATTTCAAATATCCATCTTATAAACTTAGAAATTTGCTAGAATACAAGGTTTTGTGTTACCATGTACTTTCTGAATAATATAAAATCTGAAATTCAAATTCTTGTCATTTTTATTTATTTAACATTTGTTGACCAGGAAAGTCTGACTTGGAACAAAAGCCAATTTGCAGCAGAGGCCCAGGGAGAAAGACTCCAGACACTTGTCTTTGTAAGATGGGAGGGCACCAGAGCACCCAGAGGAAACCCACACATACACAGGGAGGACATGCAGACTCCACACAGAAGGCACCCCACCCAAGAATCAGAGAACCTGTAGCTGTCAGGCAACAATGCTACCACTGCACCACTCCACTACTGACTGTGTAAAGAAACAAAAATATAGAAACCACAGATTTTATGAGGAATAGAACAGAACAAATACGAGGCAAAAATCTGCACATTTGTTACAAATGGTGGTGGGTAGGGAATTCAGGCTCTTGCCACCTGGGCCCAAGGTTTCAAGCCTGCTGCATTCTCTACCTACCACCATGTATCATGAGTTCCACCACCATGTATCCTGAGTTCTCTAGCCACTAGTATATAGCAACTGGGGCATTTTACACACACACACAAACACACACACACACACACACACACACACACACACACACACACACACACGTACCCGAGTCCATCTGCAGCTACCAGTACTTGTTCTCGAGTCCATCTGCAGCTACCAGTACCTGTTTTCATATTCTCAGTTCCTGTGTCCATTTGCAGCTAGTATCCTCAGTCCCGTCCCGCACAAGCTCTGTCCATTTGCAGTTCCTGAGTCCATTTGCAGCTAGTATCCTCAGTCCCATCCCACACAAGCTCTGTCCATTTGCAGCTAGTATTCTCAGTCCTGTCCCCGCGCAAGCTAACTGTCCTCCTGGCTGGTTTCCCCGCAAGACTACACCGTATCTGCAGTTATCAGTACCTGTTCCCATATTCTCAGTTCCTGAGTCCATTTGCAGCTAGTATGCTCAGTCCCGTCTCACGCAAGTTCGGCTGTCCATTTGCAGGTAGTATCCTCAGTCCCATCCCCCCGCAAGCTAACTGTCCTCAAGGCTGGTTTCCCTGCGAAACTACACTGTATTTTCAGTCCTCCTGACTGGTTGCCCCACGAGAGTAGGTTCCAGCCTGCAGACGATCAACGCAGTCCGTAATTCTTCCATTCTATGTGGTCATCATTGCAGAGACTTCTGGGCATCTGCACAGCAGAGTTGCCTTTCCCCCTATCTGGATTGCTGACACAGCAGTCTGAAGTTCTCTGAGTTCTAGAAACTCCAAGCATGCATGTGCAGAGTTCTGGGACTCCCGATTGCTTGTTTTATTTTGTTTTTCTTCTTCTTTCCACAGCTGGGGTGCTGCAGTCCTATAGCACAAGCTGCCCAATAACCAGAAGAAGGCCTGTCCTAGCAACAAACTGGGAGCGAGTACCTTTTGGGATATATCAGGGCCACCTGTGAAGGAGCTCATATACTTGATCTCTGCATATAGTGAGGGCTCCAAAGAGGAGTCCCAGGGAGTAACATGAAGCAAGAAGGCAGTCTAAAGAGTGTCTCTGAAAATTGGGAAGATAAACTGATGGAAATACACTGACTATAAGATAAAAGAGTATTAAAGAGTCTTAAATGGAAATGTATGACAACCGATACTTGTAAGTACTGTTTATCTGTGACCTGTTTCAAGGAAAACACATTATATTCTGGGATAATGAAATTATACAAGTAAACTTTTGAAAATAACCTAGCTGTAACCTTGCTGTAAATGAAGAACTGTTTTGATGAACTGCTATTTGGAAAAGAACCTAGCGTTATATCTCCTAACATACTTGTTCAATAATTCTGGATAAACTACAAATAATAAAGAGACACCAAAATCAGGGACAGTTTTAAAACATTACTCTTAATTAACTTTAAAAGTTAGTAGAACTAGAGGTTTTTCATCAGCATGCATTTTCTGAACAATAAGAAACATGAAATTCTAATGTCTGGTATCCCTGAATGACTGCAATCATGAGTAATTTTCCAAAAGCTCAACGATTTTAAGAGGGACAAGGGAAAAACATGAATCAAAATCTGGGAGTCTCTTCAAAATCAAGAACAGCTAAGAGGTATGCCAACAGTGCTGAATTACTGTGCTTGATGATATTCCTCATTCTGTGTTTTCTAAATAAAACTTGATAAAAACTAGAAAATTAGATTGAGGGACCACTCTTATTATTATAAGTTCTACAGACTGTTACATTTGTGGCTACAGGGAAATAAGAGCTTTTTTATGTAAACCTCAAAATTCCAAAAGCTATCTGAAAAACAGGTATTTACCTGAATTGTTGTGCCCCACCCCAAGGAAAAAAATGCAGCTTGCTCACTAAATGATGCATCTTTAAAGTAACTGTTAAGCTGACCTGGATTATGGGACTTGCTCTGATTAAGGGGCTCCTTATGGCAATGAGAATTGTTGCTTGAGAAAATATTTTCTGTTGTTGACCCTTTTTCTGTGAAGTTAACTTGTGTGTATTGAGACTGCAGCTGCTGTGTCCCCTTCAAAATGATAAGACACACTGAGGTTTTAATGAACTCTAATAAAGCTTTAGTGAGTTCTGTCATATACTTTCAAAGAATAAGTGAGGCACTGACCAACACCTGCTCGGCCTCCAACAACAGATATCCAGTATTAACCAAGACCTTCTTGACCTCTAACAGAAGCTATTTGGAATAATAACCCAAGTATCCCACCTTACTGGATACTGCATCAGCCAATACAGTTCTGAAAAACTCTCACAAATGGAAGATGAATTGGAGACATACTGCTAAAGAAAACTGCCCCCAAGATTTATCTATTTATTGTTTTTTGACAGACATGCTATTAAAGACAACTGCCCCCAAGTTTTATTTATTTATCATTTGTTCAGTAGGTTGGGAGATGCTTTTCTGGAAAGACCCAAGGTGGTATTTACACTACTAAGGAATATTTGACCAGAGCATGGTGGAATGTCTCCTACTCTTTGTACAAGCATACAGAGACACAATTCAGTGTTACGCTTCCTGACTTCCATTCTGAGTGTGTAGGTGCCTCAGAGAAGCAGGAAGCATGGAGGAGAAAGAAAACATTAGAGTTTGTGTAGAAGATGAAAGCTTTGTTAATCGAACAGCTAAGGAGGAAAATGTAATGGAGAATGAGTTGGATGATGTGAGGAAAAAGAGAATGGCAAAAAAATGAACGGTAATACAAGAAAGGTGAGTGAAGGGAAAGAAGAGGAAGAAGCAGTAGAAATGCTCGATTCTGAAGGCATGTTTCAACATAATCTTTTTGTTATGGATCTTGCTGCAGCTAAATATGTTGTTGCAACCCTCCAATCAGGAGGATTGTGGGATGTTGATTTAAAAGAGCTAATAGATCAAAGTGAGCTGGTTAGTGAAAAAGCAGCATCATGGGGAGAGATAGTGGACAAAATTCAGGAAAGCGAAAAACAAGAAGAGTGCAAAGAAGAAACAAAATTGTATGTGCAGACAATAAAGGAGGGGGAAGGGAAAGAACTGAAAAAAAGAAGCAAATAAAGGTATCAAGTGAGAATAAGCATCAAAGCAGAAAAAGAACTAGACATGTATGAGATATGGGACAGCATCATAGTACCACTGGGTAAAAACCTATACAGGTAAGAGCTTTCAATTATATTTATAAATAGACACTTTATATATTTTTTGAGGAGGTACAATATATGGAAAAATGGATAGAACAATATGACAGGAAAAAAGACATTAACCAATGGAATTTATATGTATTCCAGGCATTCAATAGAGAAGCCAAGAATAAAGTGTTTATACAATTTAAAACTGAAATTGAAATAAATTATTTAAAGGACTATTTAAAAACTCTATGTAGAGATGTCATGCATGTTACAAAAATATATGATAACAGAGGCTTATGGACTGAAGGATTGAAATGTGGTGTAATACTGAAAATGCAAAATGAGAAAATTGTACATTTAGATAATGTAATCAATGTGGAAGGGAGTAAAGGGATGGTGAATGCATGCTTTTTTATGTGGTAAAGATGATTATTTCATTAATAACTGTGATAAAAGGAAATAGTTTATATGTGGTATAGTTGGTCATGAAGCAAAGAAATGTGAGCAAAAATGTATAAAATGTGAAAAGATATGCCACGTTTGGATGGATTGTACAATTTTAGAAAAATCTAACACAAGAAACAACAGTAGAACAGGATCAGGAAAATGTTACATTAGATACTATAGAAGATGCACAAAATGAGAAAAATGGATGAACTAGATGTAAGAATAGATGTGAAAGAGGATATGAATAAAACAAAAGGAAAAGAAGAAGACAAGAGGAAGAAATTAGTAATTCATGTGATGAAGGAGAAAACAAATGGGTAAAAGCAAGAAGTAAAAGAAGTTCCATAGGTAAAAGAGTGAAAGATAGAAAGTATAAATTTAAAAACTTAACCATAGGGGAAGCAAAAAAGGGAAGGATAAAAACAAAAAAAAAACTTTCTTTACAGGGAGAATCTTAGCCATAAATGTTAATAGCATAAAGAATATTCAATGCAGGCTAGGAGTATTAGAATGGTGCAAAGTATTAGATATGGATATTATAGCACTAATAGACATCAGAATATCAACAGAGGAAGAAAGAACACAAATTAATGGATTATGGAAAGGTAAAGTAATATGGAACCTAGGTATAGAAAAGTGTTCAGGTATAGCTATCTTATGTAAAGAATGCATAGAAATTTTGAATTATACAATAGTGATGATTGGAAGAATAGTAATAGCAGATATAAGATATAAGAATCAAATTTATAGAAGAATCACACTTTATGTATATATTTTTACAGAAGCAAAGAGAAATCATGTTTAGGAAAATACTGAATTACATAAGTGTGAGCATGCAAATAGTAATGGGAGACTTCAACTGTGATTCAAGACAGATGAAAAGAAGGAGCAGATATGAAAGTTACCTCAGACATAATTAAAAATAATAAGATGTATTTATGAGAAAATAAGAACAGGACATATAAAATGTGTAATTTGAGAACTAAAATTGATTATTTATAGTTTCAGACAGCTTAAGTATATTACATCAAGGATGTGAAATTTCAGGATTCTCAGATCACTTTGCTATATGGATAGAGATTCAGGAGAAAATAGATTACATAAAAATAGGCAGAGGAATAAAAATAATTAATGAATCAGAAATGAATAACGATGTAAAGGATATAATACAACAGTTATGACAAGATCATATAAACATGAAGGAATTTTATAAAGATTGGACAAGTTGGTGGATTAGTTTAAAAGAAAAATACAAGAAATACTAGAATGGCAAAAGTTTAAAAGATTACAAGATAGTGAAGAATACAAGGAAATTAGTAATCAAGTATTTAAAGTCACAGCAGATAATAGAGAAGAGTTTATAGAAAAAGAAAGAAGGTTGTATGAAATGAATCAAGAAAAAATAAAAAAGGTTATTTAGCAAAGATATTTTCTGCAAGAGAGGAAAGAAAAAGTACCACTATGCTTAAAATGGTCAAAGAAAAATAAGAGTAATAAGAGAGCTGAAAAACAAAAAAGGCGATATAGTAAATACACAAAAATAAATTACGAAAGTAATCAAACAACACATATTGGAAACTTTTTTGATATGTGATATTATAATAAAAGATGCATGGGAGTAAATAAGATATTGGAAGAAGACAATAAAACTACTGAAGAACAAGTTACAATGGTAGAATTTGCAAATGTACTAAAAACAGTGAATGTAGAAGCGGCTACAGGTATAGATGGACTTGAATATTTAATGTATAAAATATGCAAAAATGTCAAAAAGAATATTTTCTAAAAGTAATGAATGAATGGTTTGAAAATGGAATAGGTGATGAAAAAATATGTTTAGGTGTGATGAAATGTATATGATAAAATGGAGAAAGGACAGACATACAAATGGAGACCTTTAGTATTAAATAATGTAGATGTTCATGAAAATAATAATAAAAAAGAAAAGTAAGTAAAGCAAATAAACTACTATCTAAAACAATCTTTGGAACAAAACATAAAGGAAGTTAAGAACTTCTGATGCTAATAAGAAAACTAGTAGATGATGTAATAAATAGAAAAATGGAATTCAAATTATTAGTAGAGGATGTAAACAAAGCTTTTGATAAAATTTAGCATAAAGCATTTGGAAGATTTTTGAAGAATATAACATAAGCAAAAAAAATAATTAATGTTTTGAAATCAGTATACAGGAAAAACAAAATAAGTTTGGTAATTAATGGATGGTTAAGAAAATAATGGAAATAAAACCCAGTATTAAGCAAGGAAGCCAAACAAGTAGCATTTTATTTGCTCTGATTATGAATGCAGAAATGACTAAGATAAACCTGACACCAGAGAAAGCAAAATATCAAACACCAAAAGGAATTTAGATTCTAGTGATGTTTACATATGTGGATGATTTAATATTAACAGTTAAAAACAAAGATTGGATGAATATAGCTATAGAAATGTTCAATAAAGAAGTAATGAACCCAGCCACTGGGGATCCACAAGCCAGTGCATTTCTTTGTGCCGGTCCCAAGCCCGGATAAATGGGGAGGGTTGCACACTCACAAGCGAGGAGAGTGTGTTGAGCAGATGGAAAGAGTACTTTGAGGGGTTGATGAATGAAGAGAATGAGAGGGACAGAAGGTTGGATGATGTGTGGATAGTGAGTCATGAAGTGCAGTGGATTAGCAAGGAGGAAGTAAGGATAGCTATGAAGAGGATGAAGAACGGAAAGGCTGTTGGTCCAGATGACATACCTGGAAGCATGGAGGTGTTTAGGTGAAATGGCAGTGGAGTTTTTAACTAGATTGTTTAATGAAATCTTGGAAAGTGAGAGGATGCCTGAGGAATGGAGAAAAAGTGTTTTGGCGCCGATTTTTAAGAATAAGAGTGATGTGCAGAGCAGTACTAACTACAGAGGGATTAAACTGCTCAGTCACAGCATGAAGTTATGGGAAAGAGTAGTGGAAGCTAGTTTAAGAAGGGAGGTGATGATTAGTGATCAGCAGTATGGTTTTGTGCCAGGAAAGAGCACTACAAATGCGATGTTTGCTCTGAGAGTGTTAATGGAGAAGTACAGAGAAGGTCAGAAGGAGTTGCATTGTGCTTTGTGGATTTAGAGAAAGCATATGACAGAGTGCCTAGATAGGAGTTGTGGTATTGTATGAGGAAGTCGGGAGTGTCAGAGAAGTATGTAAGAGTGGTACAGGATATGTATGAGGGTAGTGTGACAGCGGTGAGGTCTGCAGTGGAAGTGATGGATGCTTTTAAGGTGGAGGTGGGATTACATTAAGGATCAGCTCTGAGCCCTTTCTTATTTGCAATGGTGATGGACAGGTTGACAGACGAGATCAGACAGGAGTCCCCATGGACTGTGATGTTTGCAGATGACATTGTGATCTGTAGTGAGAGTAGGGAACAGGTGGAAGAGACCCTGGAGAGGTGGAGATATGCCCTAGAGAGAAGAGGAATGAAGGTCAGCAGGACTAAGACAGAATATATGTGTGTGAATGAGAGGGAGGATAGAGGAATGGTGAGGATGCAGGGAGTAGAGGTGGCGAAGGTGGATGAGTTTAAGTACTTGGGATCAACAGTTCAGAGTAATGGTGAGTGTGGAAGAGAGGTGAAGAAGAGAGTACAGGCAGGATGGAGTGGGTGGAGAAGAGTGTCAGGAGTGATTTGTGACAGACGAGTACCAGTAAGAGTGAAAGGGAAGGTCTACAAGAGGGTAGTAAGACCAGCTATGTTATATGGGTTGGAGACAGTGGCATTGACAAAAAGGCAGGAGTCAGATCTTGATGTGGCAGAGCTGAAGATGTTAAGATTTGCACTGGATGTGACAAGGATGGATAGGATTAGGAATAAGTATATTAGAGGGTCAGCCCAGATTGGAAGGTTTGGAAACAAAGCCAGAGAGGCAAGATTATGTTGGTTTGGACATGTGCTGAGGAGGGATGCAGAGTATATTGGGAAAAAGATGCTAAGGATGAAACTGCCAGGTAACAGGAAAAGAGGAAGACCTAAGATAAGGTTTATGGATGTGGTCAGAGAGGACATGCAGGTGGTTGGTGTGACAAAGCAAGATGCAGAGAACAGGAAGAAATGGAAACAGTTGATCTGCTGTGGTGACCCCTAATGGGAGCAGCCAAAAGAAGAAGAAGAACACATTTAAGAAAGATAAGACAGAGATTCTAGGAATAAAGTTTGGAATTGAACAACTAAGAGAAAAACAATGGAAAGAAATGATAGTTAAAATAGGAGTCATTTGTATATTTTGGAGAACATTTAAACTCTCATATAGAAACAAAGCATATTTAATTAACGCAATAATACTAGGCAAGATTGCACATTTAGCAAATGTATGCATGATTCTGTTAATGTATGAAAAAGAGTTAATGAATGCAATTTTTACATTCATATCAGGATCAAGATTTAACCCTATTAAAAGGGGCATTCTTTGTATAAACAGCAAAGAAGGAGGGTTGAATTTAATACATCCAATTATATATATATTTTCACTAAATTTATATAAAGTATTAATAGGAATGCAAAATAAAGGAAAATTATTAACAAGTATGATGGAAGAGAAATACAAAGAAATTTGGGAAAAACTTAAAACGTTTGAAAAGAAATAAAAAATAGGTTGTATGGGTATAAATATATATCAAGAGAAACTATTGTTATGGAAAATCGATATAGGAAACACAGAAAAGACAGAAAGATATAGGATATGACTATAATGGAAAAAATTATACAATATTTATCCTTGGAAACATATAGGTGAATAAAAAGTTAAAGCAGTGAAAGTAAAAATGAAGAAATGTAAAAGGTATGTGGAATGTGAAGATTCCTTATGGAGATTATCAATAAGTAAACTCCCAGTTAAAGCAAACATACCATGTAAAGCAAAAAAGACAGAATCTGTATGTATTGTGGTGAGCTGGAAATGGCTGAACATGTTTTATAGTGTGGAAAGAAATATATGATAATGGACACAAACTGAAAAATATTGAATGTATAAATATGGACATGATTAAATATGGACGTTATGAAAATGTAAAACAGGATAACATAAACAAATTGGGTGAAAAGTTATTTTGTATAATATGGATTATATGGAATGAAGGAGTTAATGAGGTAAAATACTACTGAAAATGGTTGTTGTCACAAATTTGAAGAATGTAATACTTTGATTGTGGAGAAAGGGATGGGGGATTAAAACTTTGAATAGTTAAAAATAGATGTATGTAAAATTCATATTGCAAATATTGTAAATATGTTATGAATATTGTATAAAATGTATAAATTGTATTTGTGGATTTTAATAAAGGACCCCTACTTGCATTGCTGCAAGTAGGACCCATTTTGCAGGAGAACGTCCTATTTCCATTCCAGGTGCAGAGGCTGATGGAGAGAGAAGGAAATGAGGGAATGGTAAAAGAAGTGGAGAAGAAAGCCATCACTAATACCAGAAAATGTGTGCAGGATTCTGATGAGCTGTTTCAAAGAAATCTGTTTGATGGAGATGAGTCAGCAAATGATGGATGTATAATTACAACACTCCAATCAGGATGGTTGCACAATGATTTAATTAAAGAAATGGTGATGCAAAGTGAGCCAGAAAATGAAGGAAATGTTTTCTGGGGGGACATTATGGAGAAAATACAAAAGGATGATGCAAAGACAATCCTGAAGAATAGTGGGGAGATGGAAAAGAAAATATATGCGGAGAATGTAAAAGAAGGCAAAAGTGAAGTAGCAGAAAAGAAGACCAAAGAAAATGAAAAACAGAAGTGCATAATAAGGATTCAAAGTAAAGAAAACAAACAAATGGACAGGTATGATATGTGAGATAATTTAATATCTCCTTTGGGTGTAAAGGCACATGAGGTAAATACATGCATTCCTATTAACAAAGAGAAATTGTGTGGCATTGTATTTCATATTTTTTTTCTTGGAGAATATGAAAAAAATAAAGACTGTAAGCCATGGGATCTTTATATGATAAAAGCATTTAACAGGGAAACAAAAAAGAACATTCATGTGCAATTTCAAACAGAGGTAGAAAGAAAGACTTTAAAGGACATTTGAAAAATGTATGTAAAGAAGTACTGGACATTGCAAAAGTTTATGACAAAAGGAATTTAGGGACTGGTGGCTGGGATTGCAATACTGTATTAAAAATAGAAAAGGGAAAAATATACATATACCAAACATGATAAATGTGGAGGAGAATAGAGGTGTCATAAAATATAGGGGACAAGTTGAAACATGTTTTTTTTCTTTTATGGAACAGAAGGACATTTGATAAGTAAGTGTGACAAAAGAAAGTGTTATGTTTGTGGGGAAATGAACATTAATGGATGAATTGCAAAAAATGAAAACAACAGTAAGAAAAAGTAAGAGAAGAAAATGAACAAAGAGAAGACATTTTAGAAGTAATAGAAATAGAAGAAAAATGACTTGAGAAAAAATAATAAGGAAAGGGTTTTGAAATAAGTGATGAAAAAGTCATAAACTGGAAGGTGGTAAAAGAAAAAAAAATTCTATTTATAAAAGGGTAAAAGACAGAAAAAGAAAATGTAAAGGATATGTACAAATGAAAAAATAAAGGAAATGGATGAAAAAGAATATATATATATATATATATATATATATATATATATATATATATATATCTACAGCCAATGACTGGGGTTGTAATAATGGTTAAGGTGTTTAACTCAGAGACACAAGGCGTAGTGTTTGATTTTCACCTTTGCGAGGGAAATTGTCTAGACTTAGAATGGCCTATTAAGAAAACTAGGATAGTAATTAGCTATGAACTTATGAAACCATGAATCTAAGGAAAATGCAAAATGAAAATTTTAGAATGCTTTCTGTAAATGTGAATAGCATTAAGAATATAGTAAGAATAGGGATTTTGCAGTGGTGTAATACATGCGATGTAGATGTAATTATACTAGAAGCCACAAGATTTTTAACAAATGAAGAAAGATTACAGAGAAATTATGAGAAGGAAAGATAATATGGAATTTGGAAAACAAGAGATGTTCTGGAATAGCCATATTCTGTAGAAATGCAGTAAAGATGTCAGATGTGACTTTAGAAAAATGGGAAGATTAACCATTATATATTTAAAATGGAAAGAATTATAACATTATATGCTTATACTAATTGTAATGAAAGGGAAAGGTTATTTCATCAGCTTTTAGACTATGTAGTGATAAATATGAATATTATAATAATAGAAGACTTTAACTGTGACTTAACAGGCAAGCGTTAATAGAAAGGAAATTATATAAGTAAAATGTAAGAAGTTATAAGATGTGGTGGGAGAGACTAAGATGGCCACCATCCTATAGACACTGCTGTTTCTGTGCTCTACAAAAGCTAATATTAATATCTAACTCCTAAGGTAGAGAACTTGTTTTTTCTGCTCAAAATACCCAATTTGATAAATCACTCTTACACATACAAACTATTCGACTTCCAGAGACTGAAAGTGATACATTGGAAGTAAGCAGATTTCCTTGGATCCTGTGGGTTCTTCAGTACATGTGCTCTGCTTGATCTCTGCCATGTGCTTCCTACTGCTACAATCTTCAGCCAAAAATAGCACAAAGAAGACAAAGATGCTGATTGACTCTGTTACTATGGACACTCAAACTTCTAAAGCTAAATTCTCACTGATTGCTTCTCCAGAAAAGGACACTTTATCCAAAAGACACAGAATGGGTAAGCAGCAAGAATCCAGTAAGACATCCACTAAAAACAAAACTGAACTCACAAACCTAGATAAACTTAAACTGGCATTGGAGCCTCTACAAACAGCTTTCCAAAACTTTTTGGACCAGTTAAAAACTTTTGGCGAATCTATCAACCAGATCATAACCAGGGTTAAGAAAACAGAAGCTAAAACACTTGATAATGAAATAAAATTTGAAACACTGCAAAAAGAATTCAAAATACATTCAAGAACTACAGCAGAAAATACTGGACCTAGAAGCAAGATCCAGACAAAACAATATTATCTTAAGAGGTCTGCCAGAAAGTGTGGACCAAGTTAATTTGTTAAATACAATTATCAACATTTTTGCCATCATGCTGGACAACACTGCTGAAGCTAAACAAATAGTTATTGAGAGAGCTCACAGAGCTCTTCAGCCCCCCCCCCTTTAGACTCTGCCAGATCACATCTAGTATGTCAAACTTCTTAATTACCAAGATGTCAGCAAACTACTCATATTGGCAAAAAAAAAAAGAAATCAGTTACCTGGAATGGAGCTAAAATCTTTTTTAACCAAGACCTGCCACTACAAATTAAACAAGAAAGGCAGACACTATTCCCTTCTTTGAGTACCTGATACAGAATCAAATCAAATTTCAGATGAAATACACCCACATTCTCTCTTTTCAGCACCAAGGCTCCAAATATGCAATTTCCAACATAAAGGAAGCTAAAAAAAACATTTTTCAACTTTTCAAAACTTTTCCTGAAGCTAGTACACCAAAATGCTGAGACTAATAACTTTTTAATTCTCTACATGCTTCAGCAGCATGGATTGCTGTATTCCAATCACATGTCCAGCAATTTTATTGTTTAAGTATTTGATTTAGCACTTTAACCTAAGCCAAATAGTAGCTTTTCAGACCCCCAAAGCATTTCTTTCCATGTGGGAACTGTTAGGTTGCTTCATACCATGATCTCCATGATTCCACAGCCCTGGGTAGGCCCAAAAACACTTAATTTCAACTCCGAACTTCCTTCTCAGACTGCAACATTTTCTTAAAGGGAGTCCGACTCAAAAAAGCGTTTTACAGCAATGAACCCAAAACGATCATTTTTCTACAGTTTTCTCCTCACTTTCAAGTCTGCAGCATCATCAAATGGGATTTTTTTTATGAGAAAATCATTGTAAAAACAATTGGTTCTGCTTTTTTCAGCACCTCTGGAATATCCCTACTGTTCTATTTGGATTGGACTCAATACTGCACTTCATTTATTTACAAGACTTCATGCCAGTTGAGTCTGCAACTCCACAACTAAGTGTACATATTGCTTTTGTTGTTACCTCTGTGTAACCTCTACAGGCTGCATCTAGGCTGTTAAACTTTACTGCCTTAATGCAATCAGCTTAGCTTAACTTTTTCAGTTGATATATATATATATATATATATATATATATATATATACACACACATCTCATTCCTGTCCTGTGTAATGCATGAACTTTGTCTTTTTTAAGTGAAACAGCTAAGAATAGCTACATAATATCTGCAGACATGTGTTTAATAAAACTTTAAAGTCTATGTTACAAAAAGGTATAGCACTGGATGGAAGATATTGGGACCAATTTCTCCTGTACCCTTTCTTTACTATAAGGGAATAACCTCCAAGCCTCAAATGAACTCATACCATTTGGACTGTCAAACACCCTTTAGGCTTGCAAAACATAGCAAATCAGATAAGGGAGGAGGAAAAATATCCTTTTTAAATGTAAGATAGAGGATTTTACAAATCTGCTGGACTGGTTAAGAACTATAATGCCTATAGTAAATAAAATATGGACAATATACAGGAGACACTACAGAAAGCATATAAAAATGCTCATCTCAGATAATTCCAACCAGGGGATAAAGTTTTTGTGCTAATAACCACTGTAGTAAAGAAGTCCCTTATAAAGTGAGAAAAATATTTTAAAATTGTAGAAAAACTAAATGAAGTGAATTATAGGGTGAGACAACATAATAAAAGGAGAATCAAACAGTAATACCACATACATGTAATGACTCCTTGGGGAGAAATAGATGTTTCAGTAGTAAGTCTGTCCACAGAAGACATTAAAGCTTCTATACCACGTCCTGAAGACAAAACAGAGATTTCTCACTCTTAGAAACAAGCAGAGAAGGAGTTTGTACACAGGAAAAAAGGCATATTTTCCATTCCTTCCTGACAGAAACAGTACAACAGAGAAACATTGTCTGGTGAGAAAAGTCTGAAAGTATACCACAATCCAGAATCCTAATGACAACCAGTTGAGGAAGAGGTACATTAAATACTCAAACTTGAGTGGAACAACCCCACCTCAATGATCACCAGGACTGGTGGTTCTATAATGTTTTATAATGACTCCAGAAAGTTAAATGGCATATCTAAATGTGGTTCCTATCCCATTTCCCCAAGAGGACAAACTGATGAAAAAGTTTGGTAAGGCTAAGTTTATGTCAATGTTTGATATAAACAAAAGCTTTTGGCAAATTCCACTAGCCCTAGAAACTAAGAAAAAGTGGCATTTTCCACAAAATAATGATGCTTCCATTGCTGAGACCTGCCTTTTGGTTTCCAAGAAACTTCTGCATTATTCTGAAGGCTGATGGCCTACCTAGATGATGTAACATCTCTATAAAACACAAGCTGTTTTAAACTCCTTGTGTAAGATGGGTTGACTGCAAATCCAGATAAGTGTAACTTAAGCACTATCTGGGCTGTGTAATACGCCAATAAAATATAAAACCATATTCTGACATAGCTGCAGCAATACAAAATTGACCAAGTCAACTACTAAGAAACAAGTTAACAGTTTTTTTGAGGCTTAGCTAGTTTCTGTTGTGATTTTTTTCTTAATGTTTTCCAATACTGCTTGCCTCCTAACGTTATCAAATGTAAGACTCTCCTGAAGGTTACATGAAAAACGAATGCAGAATAACTTTTTAAGCAACTAAAAAGTATGCTGTATTCAGAGCTAATACATAAAGTTCCAGACTTTTCTAAGCACTTTAAGTGCATATAGATATGTCTGATGAAGTCACAGTCATGTCTTGACTATATATTAATAGGAGCTTCCCATATGTTATATCAGTAGAAAACTCAGCAATGCTGATAGATGATATTCAGATACAGTGTGTGTGTGTGTGTGTGTGTGTGTGTGTGTGTGTGTGTGTGTGTGTGTGTGTGTGTGTGTGTGTGTGTGTCTTTGTGTGTTGTGTGTGTGTGTGTGTGTGTGTGTGTGTGTGTGTGTGTGTGTGTGTGTGTGTGTGTGTGTGTGTGTGTGCATGTGAATGTGTGTGTGTGTGTGTGTGTGTGTGTGTGTGTGTGTGTGTGTGTGTGTGTGTGTGTGTGTGTGTGTGTGTGTTTGTGTGAAAGAGAGAGAGGGACAGAGAGACAGGGAATGCCATGTCAAGATATGGACCCACTCTTTGATAGAGAATTTGTGTTAATCACTGACCATGCCACTTTGCAATGGCTTTACTGCCAAAAGGACTGAAACCCAAAATTATCTAGATGGCTGTTGATCCTCTAACTGTTAATTTTCAGTTTCATCATCATATAGTTTACAAATGCAGATAGGCTGTCTCAGGCTTTCTCCCTTTCCGGTCTTACTAGAACTGGTTGTTGTATGCTGCAGGGAAGGAAAGGGGGACCATTTGGCACAGTGAAAGCTCTGAAAGGAAAATATACAACTCACTGAGGAGTTGGGTCGGCTAGAGTGTCCATTTTGCAGAGACTATGTTTATTCATTGCAGTTCTAAAATGTGGGCACAGTTTAGATGTTGCATCTAAACTTAGATTAACTTTTACTATGTATCAGTAAGACATTCAACAATGCTGGAGTCTCTCTCTACTCTCGTTATGTGCCACAACTCTGGAATGAAATCTCCACACATTTAAAGTAGATAGAAAACTTAAATAGCTTTAAAACATTGCTTAAACAGCACATGTGCCAAAGATGACTCTCTTTTAACTGCTCACCTGGCTAGCTTTACTCAAATTACTTTTCTCCAACTCTTACAGTCAATTTGTTTCCCAATCTATTTGCAGCTTATCACTCCTCATACTGCACTTATTTCTTAAACTTTTACTTTTCCTCCTTTTCGTATACCCCACCACTATCTACAATTCTTCCTCTGTCCATTTATCTTCCTGCTCATTTCCATAACTCCTCCTTTCATATCTCTATTATTATTCTTTAAGCGTCTTTAAGCTACATTCTGCTTGTCTGTCTATAAATTATTACTAAGCTCAAGATCACTTTAGTTTGATCTTTTTCCTGTAGCCATCATGCTATAAATACATTAACTGTTACTGTATATTATTTCGCTATTCAGTAATTAACTAATTTATGTTAATTTGGTTCTTGTTTTTTGTGTTAAAATGTTATGTTCATGTAAGAAATATTGAAAAATATTTAAAAGTCATGTAAATAAACTCATGTATAGATGTTTTACCCTGCAATTATAAATGTACATCATGTGCAACTTAAATATGAAGCTTTTCTCCCCGAACCTCTGCTGAAAATGGGTTTTGCCCAGTCTGACTTTTTCCCAGTCAACAAAGACAAATAAATAAATAAATTGCAATGTTATCACTAAGACATATTTTACAGTGATACTAGTGCATTCATAGTCTTTCCATAAATACAATCTTCTTCTTCTTCTTTTGGCTTTTCCCAGTTAGGGGTCACCACAGTGGAATCACCTGTCCGCTCATAATTGGCAGTGGAATTTTATGGTGTTGAGTTGTCAGCCCGGTGCCCAACCTTCCACAGAAAGTACACACATGTACGCACTCACGCCTAGGGCCAATTTAGAGTGTCCAATCTACCTACAGCATGTCTTTGGGATGTGGGAGGAAACCGCCGCACCCGGAGGTAACTCACGCGACCACAGGGAGGACATGTAGACTCCACACAGAATGCACCCCAGCTGAGGATTGAACTGGAGAACCTCTTGCTGTGAGGCGGCAATGCTAACCACTGTACCACCATGACTGCCCTTTCCATAAATACAATAATATATTAAAATGCAACCAAACCTAAAATTTTATATATATATATATATATATATATATATATATATATATATATATATATTTTTTTTTTTTTTTTTTGCTAAATGTTCACAAATAAATTATCATATCCTGAAAACTGTACAACCTAGACATACATTGTAAGAAGATTTGTGTTAACCAGACATAAGTTTTCACATAAAGAATGAATACATTGGTCTTTAAAAAAGAGGAGATAAACTAATAAGAGCTGCTAAAAATAATAATTTATTAACAAACTCTGAGCGCTTTCGCCCTGTACCATCGGGGCTTCATCAGCATGATAAAACAACATCACAACTTCCTGACTTAAATAATGCAGTAATGAAACAATCAGTCAACAAACTGATTAAAATATAAAGACATATCACAAAGGACAAAAACTAAAAACACTGAACATGTGGCAAAGGATTACCCCTCTTAAATATTTGCCAGTTTTGCTTCACTAAGCTTATGAATACTTAATAAATGTGAAAAATATAAATCATTGTATTATATATTAAAGTTAATGTAATCCATAAAAACTTCCAAATTACTCTAGTTTTCATTTTTAAAGGACCAATAAGAGAAACAGAGTAATTTAAACCTGGATTTTTGGTTGCATCCAACCTCAACTGCCATAATACCTCCTTGTATTCCAAAATACTTACACTGTCACCTCCCCCATCAACTTGTATTTTGTCTACTATAAAAATATGAATCTCTTAAACTTCTCAGGAGTAATTGAGTGTTGAAATAAAGCATTGACTAATTTCTTATTTTTAATATCGTTTACATGTTTGTCAGTTTGTTCCTTCAACCTCCTTATCATTTTACCTATGTAGAATGTTTGGCAACAATCACAGGTAGCTAAATATACTACCATTTTAGTGTTGCAATAACATTTAACTTGACACCTAATAGTAAATCTATAGGCATTAACTGTGACTTAAAGTCCATCATTTATGTACTTGCAAAATTTGAACATTCTACATTTTGTCATCACAGATGCGCCAATACCTGGGTAAGGCACACCTTTGTTTTCCAGCCATTCTTTTAGATTTTTCCCCTACTATAGGTCATAAGTAGATAACCACCCAATTTCTCATTCACATCCAGTGAGAATAAAACATTCCAAGCCATCCTAAAAATTGATTGATAATGATGATAATGATGGCATCGTGGTTAAAGTGTATCACCATAGCGCATGTTTTGTTGGCATTTGAACTAACTACTTTTTTTATTTTCCAGGAATACCATCAAGTCACAGAAGTGGGCCAAATCTGTCCTCCCTCCCTTTCTCTAACTCTTTATACATTTGTTTTAACAAGGGAATTAGGTAATCCCACTCCTTAAACATTTCTATTAACTTATCCAGTTCCTTGGTGAACATCTCGCTCGTAGAAATTAACCTGGCAAGTGTGACCATTTGCCCCTTCACTGCACTCACCTTTTGAGATAAAGGATGACAACTTTTAAAATGTTTATTTTATTTACTTTGTTTTACATTTGTTGACTGGGATTGTCTGACTGAGCTAGAATAGCCCTTTTTCAGTGGAGGCCTGAGGAGAAAAGCTTCACAAACATTACAATAAAGGTTAACATTGAAAGAATTGAAAATATTTACAGTACATGTCAATAAATAACGCAGTATAACAAAGTAATATGATTTTACATCTATAGGAAAAATAAAGGAAATTCTAATCTAGTTACTGTTACTGTATATTTCAAAAGTGGGAGAAAGATGAGAGATGTATATTTTAGTAGTCGTAAGAGGACGTTACTGTTCATGGTAAGGACACCAGGTACAAGAGAGGTGAGGAAGGCTAGGAAGAGCTATGAGGTTTAAAAGTAGTAGAGGTCAAGACAACATAGTAGGCAGATAAATAGAGCACTATTTTAGGGACAGTAGAAAAGATTAGGAAGGGTGAGTACAGTGACAGGATTAGTGACTTCTTAAATATTCCTTGATAGCTGCTTTGAATTAAGTTGATTGAGGGACCTAGCTTCTAATTGAAGCTTGTTCCAAAAAATGGCAGGATGGTAACTATAGAGGTTGCATCCCATTTTGATTTTGGGTTTATAGATCTTAGTCTTGGTCTGGGCTGTGTAGAGGTCTGGTGGGAGAATAATGAGAGATAAGAGGAGATAAGCTGGTGCAATAAAAAGGCTGGTATAGAATTGAATGAATAATCATGACCTGAGAGAGGAGAAGCTGGTTAGGTAATTCTAGCCAGTTTAAGTATTTCAGTGAGAGACATTGATGGGATTTAAATGTTTGGTGCACTGCAAATCTAGCTACTTTGTTATAGGCTGATTCTATTTTAGTAAGGCGAGAGGAGTTGAGATTTGTCAGGATTGAGAGCTATACACTAGACTGGGTAGGAGGTAAGCATGAGAGACAGTTACTTTTGCTTTATTAGTGAGAAACCTTTTATTTATACATAGGAGGCTAGGTTTTAGGTGGGTCTTCTGATTACAGTTATTAACATGCAAGTCAAACTTAAGTTGATCATCTATGATGCACCTATGAGTTTTGTGCTGGATTCTACTTCGATGGGAGTGTTGCTGAGAGACTGAATAAAGAAGGTATGTCTAAGATGGCTGACATTTTTGGATAGAAAAAGTAGGAGTTTTGTTTTCTTTGGGTTCAGAATAAGCAGATTTTTTGAGATCCAGGTTTCTACCGAGTTAAAGAATACCTGAGTGGTAGATATGAGTTCTGAGGATATGTCAGCAATGGTGATGACTGTAGAGCCATCAGCATATTGGATCAGGAATGACTGGGGACAAGAAGGATAGAGTTGACTAGTAAAGATATTGAAAAGTAATGGGCCAAGAATAGAGCCCTGCGGGACACCCATTTTAACAGAAAGAGAAGGGGAAAGAGCAGAAAGCCATCTAACTGATTTGCAGTTGATCAGTGAGATAGCTGAAAAACCCAGAAACAACAGAAGCACTGAAGTTAAGACTAAACAGTTTAGACAGTAGAAGTGAGTGAGACACAGCACCAAAGGCTTTTGAAAGGTCTAAGAAAAGACAAGAGATGAGTTTGTTATTATCTCTGGCCAGAGAGACAGTGTTAAGGAAGGATATAAGGGCAGTAGTAGTACTGTGATTAGGGCAAAAGCCATGTTGTGTGAGTGTGACCAGGATTTCCTGTATTAGGTATTGCATGACTTGCTTAACGGCACATTTTCTAGTACTTTTGAGAGTGGAGATATGATGGCGATGGATCTATATTTAGTGATTTCAGTGGAGTTACCTCCTTTATTTATAAATAGAGTGTAAAATTATTTCCAGATAGAAGGCACCTTTGACTCAGTGATAGAGCGATTTATTAAGATAGACATTGGAAGAGCAAGTGAGTCAGCTGCTAACTGCAGGAAATAGGAAGGAATATTGTCAGCAGATGTGGAACAGGGTTTTAGTTTGGAGAGTAGAGATTTTATATAGGTGGTAGGAACAGGTCTAAGGGAGAAAATATTAGAAGAGTTTAAAGTGGAAGAGGGTTCAGAGGAGTTAGTAGACCAGTTGATAGTAGAGTTTATAGCGTTAGTGGAAGAGAGGTCAGAAGTAAACATTTTAGATATGGATTCCATGAAGTAGTTATTAAAGATGGCAGCAGTTTCCTCAGGTGTCTTGTGGCAGGGATTATGGGAAGAAGGGTTCCTGGGATGTAATATTTGGTTAATGGATTTCCAGAATTTTTTGGAAAAGGATCTTTGAGCTGTGGGAGGATTAAAGTAGAATTATTTGTTATCATTAATAATGTATTTTTTGGTCAAATTTCTGAGTTCTTTGTACTTTTGTAAATCTGTAGGGAGCTTAGTTTTCACCCATGTTTTCCATATTTTCCACATCCTGTCTCTAGATTTAATTAGGGTGCGAGTAGCATTTGTTAGCCATGGGGATATGTTTGATTTATACGGACTGTGCAGAGCAGTGCAAGGGTGTTGAGAATATTAAGAAAGGTAGAGTTAAATGAGTGGACTGCTTCATCGAGGGGAAGTTGGGTTAGATACGTCCAACTGATTCTAGAGAGGGGTGTTTTAAAAGTCTCACGGTAGAAGTTAGTTTGTGACAGGTGATGTATCTGTTTGGCCTTGTAAAGTGAAGAGTGAATCTCAGAGCTCTTACTAGGAAGTGGTTGCTTAGGGAGTTTGGGAGGGTTTCAGAGTTATGGTATTTGAGGGGATCAGATACTAGGATCCAGTCTATAACAGTGCTTGGGATTTTTGCATTGTTGATATGGGTAGGTTCAGTTATGAACTGAGTAAACCCATGTAAGTTTATGGATGTGGTAGAGTTAGGAGAGCAAAGGGTAAGCCAGTTAATATTTACAACTCCAAGGAGCAAAAGTGCAAAAAAGACTTCAAGAATGTCATTTTCCTGTATAAAGTGGATAAAAACTAGTCCCCTTTTTTGGTCTTATACAAAAATATATACAAATAGCCATACGGTGTGGATGTACCCTATATTTAAATTTCAAGAATGAGACTGCTTGTCAAATATTCAATAAACATGGGAGTAGTCTCATGTTTACCTTTCTAGATAATTAAAATCATATTTAACTTTCCAGATAATTAAAATATCATCCAAAAATCTATAATATGAGAAAACATTGTCAAAATATGGTGATACAAAAACATGTTTCTTTTCCCATGCTGCAAGCACCAAATTAACATAAATGGGTTCACACCTGGCACTCATTGCCACACCTGAATTCTGATGAAACAACTCACATTTGAAGAATATTAAGTTATTACACAACACAAGCTTCATACATTCCAATATTAAATTAACTTTAGAATTCGTTAATTTCTCATCACTCAAAAATGTTTTATTAAAAAAGTTTAAACCGATTTGGTGAGGTATGACTAAAAATAAATTAACAACTACAATCGCTATAAAATAAATGTCTGGGTTAAATTCTACATTGTTTAATAAGTTCAAAAGATGCCATAAATTATGTAAAATATATGGAATGTTAAATAAAATGTGTCTGCAGTGAATGTCAATAAATGCAACTAAGGGTTCTGCTTTCTACTCTTTTGTGGCAACAATGGGTCACAGAGGTGGATCCTGGTAATTTTTAATGTATTTTGGGGATTCCAAATACAAAAGGGGTGTAAGGTTTCTCCACCTTCAAAAATCAAATTTATCATTAGTTAAAACCCCTTTACACAAAGCATCAAATAGAAAAAAAATCAATATTAGCATTTGAAATGTTGATTTCATTCTTGAAAACCCTTTCATAGCTACAATCATCATTTAAAATGGTAAACATTTTGCAGGAATAAAAGTCAAAATAATTCATAATCACCACCCCTCATTCTTGTCAGGCTTCATGACTCTAATTTCTTTTTTTATATATAGTTCCTTTAAGGCTAGTTTTTTTCTTCACAAGTCATATTGTTTTTACAGCATTTGAAATTCCTATCCAGTGCCCTAATTTTGTGCTCACAAATGTGCATAAACATGAAAACACATGGGTTTGTGAGGGGAATAAAAGTACCTCTTCTTTTTAAAAAAATATTGTCACATTTTCCAGGTTCATAAAAAAATCTTAAATTCAGTGACTTAGTATAGAATTTCAGATTAATTAGTGTCTTTGCTGTATCTGTTTTGAAGAAGGGTACAAAAGTAAATCCCTTCATAAATAAAGAAAAATACCAGTCTGATAAAGAAATGTCACTACATTTAAAAACATTAAAACCACTCTTGTTGCCGGAGCCTCTTTCTACCTGAATTAAAGGTCAGTTTAGTTCATGGGTACATAGCTCCATTTGGTCTTACTCCCCATGCCTGCTGTATAATTCCCTCTCACTTCCCCAAAGCTGATCCACACATTCTTCCAGTTCTTCTTTGTCTTGGTCTGATGTGTCAACCTCTCTGATTATCTCAGGGGAGGAACTCTAACAAATAATCATGGTGAGGCACTTCAGAATCATCACCCCTACTTTCCAAATCACAATGGGGTTTGTCCATTTCGAAATGTGGGTCTAGTTCCTTAATTAGAAGTAGAGATAGATAAGTCCATTTATTGCCATAATCTCTAGTATCCCTTAAAATCTTTTGTTTCTTTTCAAAGTTCTTTTTGATGTAATTAGCAAGTTAATCAAACATTCTCTGATACTCAGTCCTACACGAGTCAAATGATAAATCATTAACTAAATGGCTATTATGATCTTTGATGGCGCTGTCTAGTTTTGATAACTTACATTCATTGTCTCTGATAAGAATAGCCATACGCTCCATCCTGGTACAGTCAACAGCTCCAACAACTCATGATGCATAAATAACCATTTTTGGTACTCATAGGAAATATCCATAAATGGAGCCCCTTCAGTTCTTGCTTCATCGTAATACACTTGTTCAAGAAAGAATTATCTAGCTTTAACATCCTGTATTTCCTCGTCAGGGATTCGAACATTTTAAGTTGTGTTCTGACTAAACTGAGGTCCACTGAACCTGGGATCTAAGTGTTTCAATCAAAAGCCAGAGGAAGTAACCAGTTAGTAATGTCCATTTTGTCAGGGTCAAAAAAATGTCCTGTCTGTTGATTGTTCAATTCAGTCTGCTACAAATTCAAAGTATTCAAATTGAATGAAGCCGCCCCTACTTCAGTAGACATTACAGGATTGATAAGCCCATTCAGATTGTGAAATATATGTAGAAAGCTGATTCAATAGTAATATCAAGTTATCAGGTAAGTTTTCTATTGTGGTAGCTCCTCTCAAATTAAAGCACTGCTACTGAAAACTAGTAAACTAAACCACCAAAAATGAAATATAAAGCCAAAATAAACAATGAATGTATCGGTCTTTAAAAAAGAGGAGATAAACTGATAAGAGCTACTAAAAATAATAATTTATTAACAAACACTGAGCGTTTTCACCCTATACCATCGGGGATTCATCAGAGTGATAAAAAAATTCACAACTTCTGGGCTTAAATAATGTAGTAATAAAACAATCAATCAACAAATTGATTGGAATTTAAAGACATATCACAAAGGACAAAAACTAAAAAACTGAACATATCACAGAGGATTACCCCTCGTGACTATTTGTCAGTTTTGCTTCCCTAAACTCATTAACACTTAATAAATGTGAAAATATAATATACTGTGTCAGTGTTTGTTAATAAATTAATAATTTTAGTAGCTCATCAGTTTAGCTCCTCTTTTTTAAAGACTGAGACATTCATTGTTTATTTTAGCTTTGTATTTCATTTTTATAACTTTTCACATGCCAATAAGACATTTCTCTGTGAGTGCATGTTTATTGAGATGTTTACAGAAATATGAAAATTATTCTTAGCTATATATTTAGCAATATCAATAACACTGAATATTTCTCAAGATTTGCAGCCTACAGTGGAAATATCAAAGACAGTTTGCTTGAACAACATTTACAGTGTTACCTGATGTCATGTAAGAGTTTATAAGTCACCTGTTTTTTGAGGTATTAAGTACGTATCGGATTATTATTTATTTTCATAATTGCTAACAAACAACTAGCAGCATCCCAGCTACAGTGTGATATCAATGGACATCTGCAATTAATTTTCTTGTCGCCCACTATGGTATTTCACACGATACCCCTCAATAACTTGTAGGACTCACTGCTATGAAAATATGAACATAAATATGAAAATATGAAGAATAAGTGACAAATCGTGATTAATTTCTCTACTGAAGCACATCCCAGATTAACAGTCTTAGAGTCATTTTTTAAATAACTCTTTGCCCTTTCTAATACTGCCTGTTATTAGCTGGTAAGTCACTTAGTTAAAGAAGCCAAATCCATAAAAAGGTCTGGATGCCATAAGGAA
>NC_056748.1:645128757-645211257 GCF_019279795.1 Protopterus annectens | reverse complement strand
TATCACACATTCGGCATTAAGTAGACTGCCGCTTATGTGGTAGTTCATGGGTACAGAGTTTTCACCAAAGGGGATGACAATGCACTTTTTGGCATTGAGCTTGAGGCCATGCCTCTGACACCAGGCATCTGTCTCAGTGAGGCCCTTCTGTAGAATGTCCACATCATTTGGGGACTTGACTATGGCTCCTAGTTTGCAGTCATCTGCAAACTTCATTAGCCAGAGGCCTTCTGTGTTAGCCTGTGCTTCAGAGAAGTAGATACCAAACAGGAGAGGTCCCAGGACTGAACCCTGTGGTACTCCACTTTTCACTGATTTGAAGTCAGATTTGGAATCTGCCACTTTTACAGTGTGGATTCTGTCAGTGTGCCAGTTGGCAACCCATCTTGTGATGTAGGGATTTATACCTAGTTTAGTGAGTTTAGCTATAATTCCAGAATGGGGGATGGTGTCGGAAGCCTTGGCGAGGTAAAGATAGGCTCTGTGGACCACCTTATCCTCGTCTACGTCTTTGGTGACTGCCTCAAAGTAGTCGATCAGGGTCAGAAGGCATGATCTGCCTTTCCCAAACCTGAACTGGGTGGGGTCCAGAATTTGGAGGTTACCAATGTCTTTGTTTAGGAGTTCCATGATGACATGTTCCATGGCCTTGCAGACCAGGCTCGTCAGGCTAATAGGGTGATAGTTCCCAGGATCAGTGCTGGCTCCCCCTTTGTGGAGTGGGATAACTGCTGCTGTGCACCATTCAGTGGGCACAAAGCCTGATGTGAGACTATGATTGGACATGGTGCTTAGGTGGGGAGAAAGTTTGTTTTGAAGTTCGTGTAAAATGCAGCCTGGGATGTTGTCCGGTCCCATGGATGCTGTGTTTTTGGTTTTAGAGAGTGCAGCTTTTACCTGCATAGATGTGATTACAGGGACTCTGCATTCTTCCTGTTTAGATATGGGCCCTTTAGGGGGTGACAGGGGGGTAAAGTTAGCATTGAACCTATCTGCCAGGATGTTGGCAATATCAGTTGGTTCTGTAATTTTCATGCCATTGTGCTGTAACTCACAGCAGATTTGGGTGTTGCCATTGAGATTCTTGACATAGCTATAGAATGCTTTGTGGTTGCCCTTAGAATCAGTGGCAATTTTGTTTTCATAGCTAGCTGTGGAGGATCTTATAAGGGATCTCAGCTTCTTACTGAGGCTGACCAGGGAGCTCCTCCACTCATGGGATTTTACTCTCTTTTGCAGCAGTTTCTTCCTTCTGTTGTAGAGTTTGTTTATAGCAGGAGACCACCAGATTGGCTTCCTTTTTTTGGAGGATAGTGTCTTGGTTCTGTTTGGGATAGCACGATCCATGCACTCGTGTAAGTGCTTATAGAGTGCATTTGTGTAGGATTCAGCAATTGTAACTGTATTGTCCATCTGCATGGGTGTCATGAAGTTCACCACTTCTATCTTAAGAAGCATGAAGTTGGCTTTGCAGAATTTTTTTTACTGTGGTTTCCTTAATGGTGGGTGGGGACTGGATGCGGATATCTAGTTTGATTAGCTTATGGTCGGATCTGACCAATGAGGAGTTGACTTCAGGTGTGGAACACCAGTCACTCATGCTGGTAATGACTAGGTCTAGGATATTGTTGCCCCTGGTGGGGGTGTGGATAAGTTGATCCAGGGCATTAGAATTTATGAATTCCAGAAAGCGTTGAGCGAAGGACTTGGTACATAAATAGTTTTCCCAGTTAATGGTGGGTAGTTGAAATCGCTCATTATTAGGGTGTTTGGTTGAACACTAATATTTTCCAGTATGTCAAGAAAAGAGGAGTGGGAATCCTGGGGCATGGTGGGGGATCTGTAGCAAGCTACAATTTGGATTGCAATTTTGCCCAGAGTTAGTTGCACTTGGATAACCTTGGATGTATTATGCTGTGCAACTAGCCTGGAGGTGTGGATATCCTTAATGAATATGGACACACCTCCTCCTTTGGTTTTCTGGTCCAGGTTAGATGGCCGAAAAGTGTGGTATGAGTTATAGCCTGGTAATGCAGGGGTGCTCTCTAGAGTCTTGAACCAGGTCTCAGTCACTGCACAGATATCAATGGTCTCCATTTTAAGAAGTGCCTCGAGTGAGTGCATTTTGAGATTTAGACTTCTAGCATTGAGTAGCATTACCCTCAGTTTTTGCTTGCCTGTTCCTGTTATGGTGGTGAATTTGTATTTTGAACCTTGCCTAAAAGAGCTACTATAGGGGCGGCAAGACCTTTAGCCAGTATATATAATCCCAGGGGCGACAGGTGCGGGCCATCTCTGGCAAAGCATTGTGGTCTACTGACCATGTCGTCCCAGGCAGACAGATACTGGATCCCCTTAGAATGACACCAGAAGCTTAGCCAATTGCTGAAGTCAATCATTTTGTCCTTGTACTGTGGTATCATTCTGGGCTATGGCAGGATGCTACTCAGGGCTAGGGTCATACCTGCATGAGCTACAAGATCAGACAGCTCTTCCATGTCTTTTTTCATGCAGTCCAGAGAGGTAGATCTCAGGTTGTTCACACCAACATGGACAATGACCTAGTCATATTTGTACTTGTTGTGGAGTGACCTGAGTGCGTGGGTTATGTGGCAGGTCCTGGCACCCGACAGGCAGCTGACAGTAACCTTCTCCTTGTTTAGCCTTGTGAGTGGGACATCATTGTGCCTGACTATAGAGTCACCTATAACTAGTGTGTTGGGTACGTTGTTTTGCCTTATGGGCTGTGGTTTATTGGCACACTGAGTCTGTGGGCTATGTGTCATTTGGGTTGTGTTGAGGGGTGGAGATTGCTTGTGTTTCTGTTTTGGAGGTCTCTGTTGCTTGAGCAGATTATTATTGAGTGCCTCCACAAATGTTTTTGTGTTTCTATGTGTGGATTTTGGTGGTGTAGGTTTAGTGGGACTATGTGATGAGTGTGGTGTGGTGCAAGACTTTACCTTCTCCTCTTGACTATCAAGTTCAGTCTTGGTTGAAGAGAGCTTTACCTCCAGTTTGGCTAGATAAGTGCATCCCCCACAGGTTGTGGTGTTGGGTGGTAGGAGGAGAGAGTTGTCTGTGTACATGAGGCAATTGCTACATTTCCCCAAGATGCCAAGATTTATCAGAGAGGAGAGGAGAGAACAATGGGAGTTGACCCTTGGACATGCCTGAATGAAAAACTGCTTTCCTCTAGACAAGTGAGGAAAGTGAGTATAAGAGCTGTTTTTCTCTAAGCAAGTGAGGAAAGTAAGTACAAAAACTGTTTTCCTCTAGGTAAAGAGGAAGGTTGAGTGTTGTAGTAATTTGTAGCTTATTTAGTGCTAACAACAACTTCTGAACAAGTGCTGAGCACAAATAAGCAGATTCAAGTGCTAAAACTAAGAATCTATACCTGGATCTTGTGGTAGATAGGCTACTTAGTGCTTGCCACTCCTACTGATAAGCTAGAAGGCTTCCCTCCAACACAGAAAGGCTTGGGGGGGCTCAAAAGCTTACAAACAGTCCTGGATACAACAAATCTGTATTTGAACTAGACTAGTTACAGGAAAGGTGGGAAACAAGTGCAAATGCAGGCTTTTAAACCAGAAGGTTAAAAGAGATGGAACAACTGCCCAAATGGCCAATAAACTACAATTTTTGGGCCAGAAACCACTCTTGTGGTAGATAGGCTATCTAATGCTTACCACTTCCACTGATAAGCTAGAAGGCTTCCCTCCAACACAAAAGGCTTGGGGGGCTCAGAAGCTTACAAATAGTCCTGGATACAGCAAATCTGTATCTGGACTAGACTAGTTACAGGGGGTCTATGTTATAACACCGAATGCTCAAAAGATTGAACGCTATTATATCGACCACAAAAGAATGAAAACAAAAAAGAGCGAACAGCCAGAACAACGAATGTTTTCCCAGAAAAAAAAATTGACTGTTCTCAAATAAATAAATAAATAAATAAAAATACACTAAACACTATTTTAGGAGAGGGGCTTCGCCCCTCACACCCCCTCTACTTAAATATACCAACTCCGAGATCACACTATAGTGCCGTAAATGGCAAAGTGATGGAAGCGGCCAAGCGACTTCTTTCCCAGGGAAAGAATTTGCTTAAAAGCCACTTCATCATTTTGCTTTTTCAACATTTGCAGTTCGACAAAGATGCATTCGACATAATGCATCTTCGTTCTTCTGACAGGAACCCGTTACAGGAAAGATGGGAAACAAGCGCAAACGTGGGTAAGTTGAAAGAGATGGAAAAACTGCCAAATAGCCAATAAACTATAATTTCTGGGCCAGAAACCACTCTTGTGGTAGATAGGCTACCTAGTGTTTACCACTCCCACTGATAAGCTAGAAGGCTTCCCTCCAACACAGAAAGGCTTGAGGGCTCAGAAGCTTACAAACAGTCCTAGATACAGCAAATCTGTATCTGGGCTACACTAGTTACAGGAAAGGTGGGAAACAAGCGCAAATGCAGGCTTTTAAACCAGAAAGTTGAAAGAGATGGAAAAACTGCCCAAACGGACAATAAACTACAATTTTTGGGCCAGAAACCACTCTTGTGGTAGATAGGCTACCTAGTGCTTACCACTCACTGTTATGTTTGAGCATCTGCTACTGCTGCCATCCCTATACCTGCCTTCCTACTCACAGCTTCTACATACTTCCTTCCATTTATACTCTTATTCTGAAAAAAATAAAAAATGATATCTGTTCCCAAAATAATTCCCTTCTTCTCCACCCCATTACACTTTCCCTTTCCCATTATCCTTCTTTATGTACCTCTACTTGCTCTTCCCTGTTTCTCTCCCATTTATATAACAAAACTAGTTTACCATTTGCTGTGTAGCCCTTGTATACCCTCCTAAATATGCACATGTTGCAGAAAAATGATGCTTTGATGTGCATGTGAAGGTATGTCATCTCAGCTTTACTAGCTGCATGAAGATATGTGACAACTCATAGCATAGGCCTTTCACTTGTGTGTTGACTGCCATTTTCACCACAGTGCAGCTTTGTTATGCATCACTATCCTAGGCATGCCCGCACTGTCTCACCACTTATGCATGCCTTATCTTGTTCAAGTCACATCATGCTACCTTTACCACACACTTGTCACAATGTGGTTGTATTTTGAGGCTTACTACTGAAATTATAGAAGACTGAATGCTGTAATTAAATCAAAAGGTGCTTCAACAAAATATTAGTTTAAAGGTGTGCCCACACAACAAAGTATTAATTTAAGGGTGCGCACACTTATGCAACCAGCGTATTGTACATTTTCTAATTGCTATATTTTTTCCCCTAACAGATTTGTTTGTTTTTCAGTTGAATTGTATAGGTTATAGGTCACATTAATGTTGGCAAAAGTTTTGAAATGATTTATTGTGGTCTCATTTTTTTATATCACAAAATCCTGGCATTTTAATAGCGGTGTGTAAACTTTTTATATCCCCTGTACACACACATATATATATATATATATATATATATATATATATATATATATATATACACACACACACACACACACACACACACATATGTATGTATATATATATATATATATATATATATATATATATATATATATATACGTATATATGCATATATATATAAAACTCTGAGATTGCCATACCTTGGAAAAAAGGGCTCTTATTGGGTGCTGACATTTCAAATGGTTACCTTATTAATGATTCTTCCTGAATAGCTTTCACTATCTGTACTGCTAAAAACGTCAAACTGGACAGTATATAGGAACAGCCATACTAGGTTTATTAAATAATACATGGGTAAACCTAATGTGTGGTATGAAATTAATTCCAAAGGAAGTTACATGGATAAAAGGGGTAAGAGTTGCCTCACCATTATATTCTAAATTTCTAGTTGTCTGTGTCTTGGCTACATTTTGCCAGTTCAACTAATGATTGCAAAATCAGTAGCTCACTGAGAAATTGTTCTTCATGCCCATAGCGCTAATGCATTTTATTTATTTATTTATTTGCTTTTGTGTACCTGGACAGCCTGACTGGGTTAGATGCCTTTTTTTCAGTGGAGGCATTGGGAGAAAAACGTGAGAGTACTTACATTCAGCTTCATGTGCATACCTATACATTCTGACACACTGAAGCTGCTTAATGCATGCATCCAGATACAAGTGCATGCAGATATATTCAGTTACACTTAAGAAATCCAGAACAATACAAGAATATACATGTATGAATTAGTTACATAGTTGTATCAGATGTCAGAATTTATAGGAATTTTACAAACATATATCAGGTTGTTATTTACAAGCTTTTGAAGAGAGGCTCCTTTTGTTTTTGTAGAGAAGCAGGTGTGGATGGGTTCCATGTATGTTACTGTAAGTAGAAGAAAGTTAGTCACTTTTTAGATTGTATTAGATACTGAGATGGATCGAAGTCAGCGAGAGAGAGAGAGACTAGTTATGTTGTAAAGTAGTTTATGTTTTCAAGATAGAGAAAGGATGAGAAGTTGTGCTGGGGATGGGGGATAAGACGGTATTGTCAGTCTGTGGATAAAGCACAGTTACATTGTTTATTTTTTTCTTATGTAGTCTTTCAGTTTTGTTTTGAATTTTTGTAGATTGGTCAAGGCCCTGAAACTGCTTGGAAGGTTGTTCCATGCTTTGGAGTCGTGGCTGAGAATAGTGAGTCACCATATGAATTGTTTGATTTTGTGGTTTCGACTAGGTTGAGCTCTTTGGAGCATAAGTTTCTATTAGGGATATACCAGTTAAAGAGGTTTATCAGGGAGGGTATATTTAGGGCTGGTATAGTATCTTGTCTGCCATGAGTAACTGTGAGACAGGTTGGGAGGTTGCTTGCAAATGCACTGATTTTATTATAGCACAGTGAACGTTTGTGTGAGAAGGTGGCGTGGATGTTTATGCTTATTGTTGAGGCATATAGGAAGGTGAGGAGGAGTAAAGAGGTGCCTGGTATTTTTTTTTGTAGCATATTTTTTTAATAGGTAGCCTAGTTTCTTGTGATCTTCTTTGACTGCAGCATCAATGTGTGGGCCAAACCACAGCTTACTGTCAATAATTGTGAGTTGTGGTTTCACATTTGAGAGTATTTTGATTTTTGTGTTACTAGATGATAAAACATTGAGATCTGTTTCATTCTGATGCATCCTTTTGGGAAGGAACAGAAGTAGTTTTTTTGGGGGGGTTAAAAGCAGATTGGACTGTTTAACCAGCTTTCAATAGAGGTGAGAGCATCCTGTGTAACAGTTTGTTTGAGGGATACCATGGAGGCACAACAGACAAGCCTAGCGTCATCAGCATATTGGATGATGGCGGCTTGTTGGGATTATTTATGCATGTCACTTATAAATATGTTGAATAGAATATGACCAAGAATGAAGCCTTGGAGGAGGCCAGTTGTGACTAGGAGGAAGTTGGAGTAGGAGATGGACCATTTAATAGACTGGGTCGGTGGCCCTAGTCTAATAAGTTGAACTCTGTAGGAGGAGTTGATGTGACACTGTATGAAAAACCTTAGACATATCAAGAAATAGAGTGAAGGCAATTTAGCCTGAGTTCCTTCCTTGATCCACAGAATCTAGGAAATGTAGTAAGGCCATTTTTGTGCTGTGATAGGTGGGTAAGAGTAGCTGATTATCTAGTAAGAAGGTTAGGAATTGTTGGTGCCTGCACCTTTCTAGAACTTCTGAGAGAGGGGGAGGATACCTACAGAGTAAAATTAGATAACTCAGTGGATCTGCTGCCTTTGTGTAATGGGATTATGAATGATGCTTTCCACAGGGTTGGTGTGTAGCTTTCTGTTTTGGATCTGTTAATGAGAATGGACAGTGTGTAACCTAAAATTGTGGTAGGTAGTTAGGAGCCTTTGTTGTTGGTTTTAGATTTTGGATATGTTTTTTAATGGTATTAGTTAAGATGGCTATGAAGGAAAGTCAGAGACCAGGATTAAAGTGATAGGAAGGCAAAGAATGGGAGGTTGGATTTCTATTGAGACTGATACAAGCTATGAAGGTGTTATTGAACTTACCCACTATGATATTGCTGGATTCGGATGGGAAAGTATTTGGGGCGGGTTTTCTGTCTGGTTTTAGGAGGTTGTTTAGATTTTTACAGAATTTATTTACAGAATTGTGTGGGGGTTTTGTTAGGGTTATTCTCATTAGTAGTTTTTTTTTTTTTGTCAGTGGAACTTGGGTCTTTGTTCGGTTTCTGAGACAACAGTAAGTTTAAAGGTTGGCTTGCGTTCTCCCTTTGTGCAACTGTTTCCAGGCTTTATCCATTTCTTTCAGGAGTATTCAGGTCTGGTGGGTGAGCTGAGGGGCATTAGTTGCTTTGACTCTTTCTTATCTAAGTGGGGCATGTTGATTTAATATGGTTGTGAAGGAATTGTTGAAACAGGAGGCAGCCTCATCTAGTGGCAGGTATTTGAGGGGTTCCCAGTTGCTTTGTTTGAAGGTGTAATTTTTTGCTGAATTTTTGTGAGGTTTCTTGCTTAGTTTAAATGCATACATTTAGTTGGTTTATTGTGGTCTCCATGTATATATAGGTGGTGATCACTTAGGGTATCTGTGAGAATGCCAGTTATTTCAATTTTTTTGGATTTGGTTGTTAGTATGCAGTCAAGAATTGATTTTTTTGTCAGTTTGGGTTGTTCCTTAATTAACTGAGTGAAACTGAAGAGGTTTATATTGTTGGAAGGAGAGCTGTTATTGTTTGTGGTCCAGTATTGGTTTCAGGCATCTGAGTAGTAATGTTTCTTGTCTGGTGTTTGCAGTAAACTAGTTTACGATACCTTCTATAGTTTCAGTGTTGCTTCAGAATGGGGAATGTAGGCAGTTGCTATGACTATGGATTTCTGGTTATGTAGGATGTTTGGTAATTAGCATTTCTTAATTTTTAATTTGAGGCATGATTGAGTGGTTTGATAAATTATTGCCACTCCACTTAACAGTTTATCATTACAGTTTTTTCTAATGATACTGCAGTCGGGGGTTGGGGTATCATCTTTAATTTCTGGTGTTAACCACCACATTTGTGTGATTACTAAAGTATATGAATAGTAGAATCTTATCCATGCATGAAGTTCAGATATTTTATTACAAATGCTGTAGGCAATTATATTGTTGGTTGGATGAGGAGATTTGTGTGTGTTATTGGTTAGGGACAGACTGGGTAGAGTAGGTACTTTGGCAATGTGTTTATTGTTTGGGGTGGTAGGTGAGTTATGGTAAGATAGAGTCTGGGCCAGCATTATATTGCCATTTAATGTTAGCTTGGTGGGGTAATTGGTAATATTTCTTATTTTAAGGATTAAAAAAGTTGTTTTGGTTTTTGCATGTAATGGTTTGCTTTTGGAGGAAGGTGTGAAAGTTGGTGCTTAATAGTATGGTGTCTGTATTATATGGATGACCAGATAGGGAGGTATAGTGGAAAAGAGGAGGCTCTGCAACTGACATAGTGGTCTTTGTGAGATTGTTTAGAGGGCAGGTCTTGTAGTTTACAAGTTGGCTAATGGCTAGAATGCTGCAAAGCAGGAGCAAGTGTAGATACATGGTTGGACATTGTTGGTTTAGAGTGGGGTAGTGAGATGAAGAGAAGAAAAGAAATAAGAAATTATGTAGATATAGGGGATGGAGTTTTGATGGGACAGGACAGTAAATTGATTTGCTAAATATTGTTGCTGACAGATTACTTGTTTTTATTGGGTATTTTAGTTGGTCTAGTGCTTGGTGATTATTGGTTGTGGGACTGTTGTTTCAGATCGGGTAGGTTGGACTCACTTATAAGAGAAATTATATAAGAGGGCGGGAAAGGGATAGAGTGATGAGCAGAGCATGGCTACTACCCTGAGAAGGAGCAGATGTTGTATACTAAGGTAAGGAAAAAACATAATGTCAACAGGAACTCACCACTACTTTTTCACTGGTGCAGTCACATCCAGTTCTAGCATTTTAATTTTTCTTTTTTTATTATTATTTTTTTGTATATCAAAAAAAGTAAGCAAGGCAAATATTATGAAACACAGGTTAGCTATATAACATTGGCTGATTTCATGATCAGAAGCAATAATAATATAAACTGCAGTTGTTTTTTTTTTTTTTTTTTTTTTTTGCATTATTTTTAAAGACTGTAAAAGATTGTTCTTAAAATGTTTTGTAATATTTTGGAGCTTTTCTCCCCAGGCCTCCACTGAAAATGGGCTCTTGCCCAGTCAGACTTTCCCAGTAATCAATTGTCAATCAATAAATCAATAAATAAATAGTCAGTTTTAGTTTCCAGTAGCTTAATGTACATTAATATTCTGTGTATGTCAGAATGCCACCAGAAGCATACAAAGTACAACAAATCTGCAGACTGATGGCAGGATAAAAATAACATATGTAACAAAACTAAATAGGTTAATATAATGACTGCCTATTAAATTCTGTATTTATGTGTATCCATTTTCTAAACATGTAGTCATAGAATGGCAGCACTGTATAAATGGCACAATAATGTCATCTCTCAAGTCACAGTGGTGACTAAATGACCAAACTAGGATCCCATGATATCATCTTTTCAGTGATCCACTTGAAAGAGTTCAGAAGCTTACATTATTGCATTAGTGATTTTAAATATTGTCCCTAAAAAAATGTTTGTTATTTTTATGCCAATGTGTACATTAATTATCATTTAGTAAGAAGGTGTTTGCATTAGGTCTGCCTAGCAATGATTAGAGCTGAACTAGAAGTACTCTTAGGGAAAGACAAAAATTGTGATTTGTATTCAGTATGTGAACAGTTCTGTACTAGAAAGAGCAACAGTGTTCACTCATTCAGATAACTGACATCACAGAAACACATCTTCCAGTGACATTGACAATCTATTTGTTGGAGAGCTGGAGAGAGAAAAAAAAAAGACTGGGCAGTTACTTGCCTGCACAACTAACTTAGGTCTCCTGAATAAGGTATTCAGTGACTGCTGTGTAACATTATGGCAGTGCATCTGCTTCATGAAGTCTGATAAACAGAAATAAAATGGTAGTTAAATATTAAATTTATCAGAATGAATGAGCTCAGTCACTGAAATGTAAATGGAAGCTGCACCCCAGCAGAACAATGCATGTTGAACTGGTGCCTTAGTGAAGTCCCTCCCCAAAATTTGAACACTAAGCTCTATTAGAATTTGAGGTAAAAGCACTCAAGGGGTCTCCAAAGGATCTCCATGGAAATACTGGAGCATGGCTAAGAGAAGGCAGAAAAATAGGAAAACATGGGATGCAGGTGCATCCCATATTCTTCTAAGAGTGAATTCAGAAGGGCTCCTTAGTACAGGTATAGCCATAACTCTATTAAAAAGTATTTTAAGAGTACAGTTCCTGTCTTGACAGGTGTTAACTGTCTAAACTTCCTTCTGATCCATTACATAAATCAGGTAATGTGTGTAATGAAGCTTCACACTGAATATAATACAATAACTTGCATCATTACTATAATTGTTGACAGTTTGGCATTAGAACTTTCTAAGTTTAACTCTTACTACTACAGTGAAACATATTTCTGGAACACTCCTCACTTTTGCATCATGTGCCATTGCAGTTCTTGTTTTAAGTTCCTTCTAATGTTCCCAGACTACTCTAACACATATGTTGTAACAACTGCAGTCTTCAAATTTGGGAGGGTCCTTTTTGTCTTCTCTGTTGAGTTACAGTTAATCTGTGGTTGTGTTTTAATCCATCACATACACCTTTCACAAATCTGTGGAAATGCTTTGTCGTTACTGAAGTGTAGTGTTTCTATTATGATTATACATAACTTTGCTCCAGGTACTTTTAGAAACTTTTGATGGTCTATATTCATATAGATGTCATGTGCCATGTCTAATGTATGTGCTGTATTTGACAAGGATCACATGATCATCACATTCATCCATGTACCATGTATAGAATTAAATTTATACATAATCAAATTTTTTATAATATAAATTTAGAAGACATAGTAAGCTGGTATGTGTTTTTATATAAGGTGAGCAGGACACGGTTCCATTACATTAACTGAAGTAAATGGTACAAACAACAAGCAAACAGGTTTTATTTACTTTTCATTCATACAAAATACAGAACAGACCATTACTGTAATGGATGAAATAGAAATACCTCACACCTTTATATTTATTTTTCCAAGTAGATACATTTGTTCTTTTTTTTATAAACTACTTACAATAAATACATCGCAGCACTCTCACAATGTGCAATAGTATTTTAAAAAGCAATGATATATGTCAGAGTTCTAATAAAATACATTATAATCAGTATGACCGCTGGTCTTCTGTTTTATATTAATATAGGTCACAGAATGAGTTATGCAAATTTATTAATTTATTTATTTATTGACATTTGTTAACCGGGTTGATCCAGCTTGGCTTGTGGCCCATTTTCAGTGGAGAACCGAGGAGAAAAGCTCCAAAAAAAAAAAAAAAGAAAATACAGACATTTTACAGACATAAAACAGATAACAGATACATTGAAGTGTTCAGAAATTGAAATTACATAATAATAATATTTAAAAGACAAAGTAAAAAAATGTAAACACCTGTAGTTATGTCTATCATATGTGATCAGAGTAGTGATTTATTTACATATTGACAAAAAGAGTTAGCTCCAATCAGATATAAGTATAAAGTAGAAATAAGTATCCTCAAATAGGTGGAATACTTTGCTGAGAGGGGGGTACTGAGAGGGGTACCCAAGGAGGGGATAGAGGAGTTAAGTTGGACCGTGACAAGGACAGATTTTGGAGTTAAGCAGATGGAGTTTTAATTTTTCTTTAAAGTGGGATGGGTGAATGGTGGAACATATGTTTATTCCAAGTTTGGGCGATGGAGTATTTATATAAGAGTTTGCCTACTGCTTTTTTTTTGGTCGGTAGCTGTGTAGTGGTTGCTGATTTGAGGTACAACAAGTACGAGAAGGTGTGCAGACAGAGATGAGGGAAGAGAGAGGAGGGCAAGATGAAGGCTTATAGAGAATGAAGTGTAACATTTGAAGTTGTGATAGTAACAGTAGGTGGGGGAACTCAAGCCAGTGGAGGGATGTAAGGAGTAGGCAGTGATGAGTATTGTATGGAGAGTTTGTGATGAATCTAGCTATCGTATAAGTTTGTAAATAGAAGTGTACTGCATTTTGATGCAATTCAGCAGATGACATGTTGTAGTATACCTCTCAGCTGTCACTGAGTTTGCAAAATGCTGCTGATTTTGCCTTGTATTTCTACCCTGAGTCTGACTTTTGTATATGTTTGGATTTTCTGGTAAACCACTGAGGATTATAGTCAGTCAATAATGCCAGACATTAGAGATTTATAATTCTTATTCTTCTGAACATGCATGTTGATGCAAAACCTTTTCTTTTGTTAACTTTATAATTGAATTATGGTGATATTTAAAAAGTGTCCTCTCCCTGGGTTTGGGCCTTTACACACTGTTATTCTTGATTTTGTTCCTGATTCCTGAGCATAGTAGGTGAAAGATAGATGTAGCAATTTGTCACTGTATCAGCTAACTGGAAAAGTAAACAAAGGTCATATATGAGTCTAGCAGGGTGTTGTCCCCATTTCTATCATGTACCTGTATCTAGATTAGAAAGAGTACACTTACATGTATGTCTTCATTTCCAATAAGTGACATTCTGAAAAATTAACACCTGCCCCATCACCTTGTTTGTTACCTAATCAGCACAACAGCATCCCCATTTTGATGACACTTCAGAAGTGTACTTCGTCTTCCGGTCTACTACTCTTTATATGTTAAAAGAACTGTCCATATGGTGGGAAGTCAAAGCCATGTTCCTACACTTTACAATAATGGGTCCCAAGCATCAAGTTTGATTGTGGCATTAAAACAAGTCAATCCACAGCATTAGGGTAAAAGGTTTGATTTCAGTGATAGTTCAGCTCATACCTCTCAACTGTCCAGATTTGTGTAAGAATGTCTAGATTATTTCCTCATATTTTTGGTCTGTTCCTCATAATATTTGTGATTTTTCTGGATTTTTGTGGCAAATCAGTGAGGATTCAATTAACTAAATAATGGCAGACATTTGAGTTTCAGACTTCACATTTTTCAGGAAATGCATGGTAATGTTTTGCCTCATATTTTTGGTCTGTTCCTCATAAAATTTGTGATTTTCTGGATTTTTATAGCAAATCAGTGAGGATTCAATTAACTAAATAATGGCAGGCATTTGAGTTTCAAACTTCACATTTTTCAGGAAATGCATGGTAATACAAAACTTACAAGTTCTGGTTAAAATGGCTTTAGAGGGAAGAAATTGATCCTGTCACAGCATCATAATAACTTGACACACAGTACACAATGCTTGCTTCCAACACTGTGCTAACATACACACTTCATCATCTTCTTTCAGCTGTTCCCGTTAGGGGTCGCCACAATGGATCATCTGTTTCCATTTCTTCCTGTCCTCTGCATCTTGCTCTGTCACACCAACCACCTGCATGTCCTCTCTCACCACATCCATAAACCTTATCTTAGGCCTTCCTCTTTTCCTGTAACCTGGTAGCTTCATCCTTAGCATCTTTTTTCCAATATACTCAGCATCCCTCCTCAGCACATGTCCAAACCAACGTAATCTTGCCTCTCTGGCTTTGTCTCCAAACTTTCCAACCTGGACTGACCCTCTAATAAACTTATTCCTAATCCAGTCCACCCTCATCACACCCAGTGCAAATCTTAACATCTTTAACTCTGCCACATCCAGCTCAAACTCCTGCCTTTTTGTCAATGCCACTGTCTCCAACCCATATAACATGGCTGGACTCACTACCCTCTTGTAGACCTTCCATTTCACTCTTACTGGTACTCTTCTGCCACAAATCACTCCTGACAGTCTTCTCCACCCACTCCATCCTGCCTGTACTCTCTTCTTCACCTCTCTTCCACACTCACCATTTCTCTGAACTATTGGTACCAAGTATTTAAACTCATCCACCTTTGCCACCTCTAAGCCATGCATCCTCACCATTCCTCTATCCACCCTCTCATTCACACACATATATTCTGTCTTAGTCCTGCTGACCTTCATTCCTCTTCTCTCTAGAGCATATCTCCATCTCTCCTGCACCCCAGCAGAACAATGCATGTTGAACTGGTGCCTTAGTGAAGTCCCTCCCCAAAAATTGAACACTAAGCTCTATTAGAATTTGAGGTAAAAGCACTCAAGGGGTCTCCAAAGGATCTCCATGGAAATACTGGAGCATGGCTAAGAGAAGGCAGAAAAATAGGAAAACATGGGATGCAGGTGCATCCCATATTCTTCTAAGAGTGAATTCAGAAGGGCTGCTTAGTACAGGTATAGCCATAACTCTAGTAAAAAGTATTTTAAGAATACAGTTCCTGTCTTGACAGATGTTAACTGTCTAAACTTCCTTCTGATCCATTACATAAATCAGGTAATGTGTGTAATGAAGCTTCACACTGAATATAATACAATAACTTGCATCATTACTATAATTGTTGACAGTTTGGCATTAGAACTTTCTAAGTTTAACTCTTACTACTACAGTGAAGCATATTTCTGGAACATTCCTCACTTTTGCATTATGTGTCATTGCAGTTCTTGTTTTAAGTTCCTTCTAATTTTCCCAGACTACACTAACACATATGTTGTAACAACTGCAGTCTTCAAATTTGGGAGGGTCCTTTTTGTCTTCTCTGTTGAGTTACAGTTAATCTGTGGTTGTGTTTTAATCCATCACATACACCTTTCACAAATCTGTGGAAATGCTTTGTCGTTACTGAAGTGTAGTGTTTCTATTATGATTATATATAACTTTGCTCCAGGTACTTTTAGAAACTTTTGATGGTCTATATTAGTATAGATGTCATGTGCCATGTCTAATGTATGTGCTGTATTTGACAAGGATCACATGATCATCACATTCATCCATGTACCATGTATAGAATTAAATTTATACATAGTCAACATTTTTTATAATATAAATTTAGAAGACATAGTAAGCTGGTATGTGTTTTTATATAAGGTGAGCAGGACATGGTTCCATTACATTAACTGAAGTAAATGGTACAAACAACAAGCAAACAGGTTTTATTTACTTTTCATTCATACAAAATACAGAACAGACCATCACTGTAATGGATGAAATAGAAATACCTCACACCTTTATATTTATTTTTTCAAGTAGATACATTTGTTCTTTTTTTTATAAACTACTTACAATAAACACATTGCAGCACTCTCACAATGTGCAATAGTATTTTAAAAAGCAATAATATATGTCAGAGTTCTAATAAAATACATTATAATCAGTATGACCGCTGGTCTTCTGTTTTATATTAATATAGGTCACAGAATGAGTTATGCAAATTTATTAATTTATTTATTTATTGACATTTGTTAACCGGGTTGGTCCAGCTTGGCTTGTGGCCCATTTTCAGTGGAGAACCAAGGAGAAAAGCTCCAAAAAAAAAAAAAAAAGAAAATACAGACATTTTACAGACATAAAACAGATAACAGATACATTGAAGTGTTCAGAAATTGAAATTACATAGTAATATTTGACAGACAAAGTAAAAAAATGTAAACACCTGTAGTTATGTCTATCATATGTGATCAGAGTAGTGATTTATTTACATATTGACAAAAAGAGTTAGTTCCAATCAAATATAAGTATCCTCAAATAGGGGGAATACTTTGCTGAGAGGGGGGTACTGAGAGGGGTACCCAAGGAGGGGATAGAGGAGTTAAGTTGGACCGTGACAAGGACAGATTTTGGAGTTAAGCAGATGGAGTTTTAATTTTTCTTTAAAGTGGGATGGGTGAATGGTGGAACATATGTTTATTCCAAGTTTGGGCGATGGAGTATTTATATAAGAGTTTGCCTACTGCTTTTTTTTTGGTCGGTAGCTGTGTAGTGGTTGCTGATTTGAGGTACAACAAGTACGAGAAGGTGTGCAGACAGAGATGAGGGAAGAGAGAGGAGGGCAAGATGAAGGCTTATAGAGAATGAAGTGTAACATTTGAAGTTGTGATAGTAACAGTAGGTGGGGGAACTCAAGCCAGTGGAGGGATGTAAGGAGTAGGCAGTGATGAATATTGTATGGAGAGTTTGTGATGAATCTAGCTATCGTATAAGTTTATAAATAGAAGTGTACTGCATTTTGATGCAATTCAGCAGATGACATGTTGTAGTATACCTCTCAGCTGTCACTGAGTTTGCAAAATGCTGCTGATTTTGCCTTGTATTTCTGCCCTGAGTCTGACTTTTGTATATGTTTGGATTTTCTGGTAAACCACTGAGGATTATAGTCAGTCAATAATGCCAGACATTAGAGATTTATAATTATTATTCTTCTGAACATGCATGTTGATGCAAAACCTTTTCTTTTGTTAACTTTATAATTGAATTATGGTGATATTTAAAAAGTGTCCTCTCCCTGGGTTTAGGCCTTTACACACTGTTATTCTTGATTTTGTTCCTGATTCCTGAGCATAGTAGGTGAAAGATAGATGTAGCAATTTGTCACTGTATCAGCTAACTGGAAAAGTAAACAAAGGTCATATTATGAGTCTAGCAGGGTGTTGTCCCCATTTCTATCATGTACCTGTATCTAGATTAGAAAGAGTACACTTACATGTATGTCTTTATTTCCAGTAAGTGACATTCTGAAAAATTAACACCTGCCCCATCACCTTGTTTGTTACCTAATCAGCACAACAGCATCCCCATTTTGATGACACTTCAGAAGTGTACTTCGTCTTCCGGTCTACTACTCTTTATATGTTAAAAGAACTGTCCATATGGTGGGAAGTCAAAGCCATGTTCCTACACTTTACAATAATGGGTCCCAAGCATCAAGTTTGATTGTGGCATTAAAACAAGTCAATCCACAGCATTAGGGTAAAAGGTTTGATTTCAGTGATAGTTCAGCTCATACCTCTCAACTGTCCAGATTTGTGTAAGAATGTCTAGATTATTTCCTCATATTTTTGGTCTGTTCCTCATAATATTTGTGATTTTTCTGGATTTTTGTGGCAAATCAGTGAGGATTCAATTAACTAAATAATGGCAGACATTTGAGTTTCAGACTTCACATTTTTCAGGAAATGCATGGTAATGTTTTGCCTCATATTTTTGGTCTGTTCCTCATAAAATTTGTGATTTTCTGGATTTTTATAGAAAATCAGTGAGGATTCAATTAACTAAATAATGGCAGGCATTTGAGTTTCAAACTTCACATTTTTCAGGAAATGCATGGTAATACAAAACTTACAAGTTCTGGTTAAAATGGCTTTAGAGGGAAGAAATTGATCCTGTCACAGCATCATAATAACTTGACACACAGTACACAATGCTTGCTTCCAACACTGTGCTAACATACACACTTCATCATCTTCTTTCAGCTGTTCCCATTAGGGTCGCCACAATGGATCATCTGTTTCCATTTCTTCCTGTCCTCTGCATCTTGCTCTGTCACACCAACCACCTGCATGTCCTCTCTCACCACATCCATAAACCTTATCTTAGGCCTTCCTCTTTTCCTGTAACCTGGTAGCTTCATCCTTAGCATCTTTTTTCCAATATACTCAGCATCCCTCCTCAGCACATGTCCAAACCAACGTAATCTTGCCTCTCTGGCTTTGTCTCCAAACTTTCCAACCTGGACTGACCCTCTAATAAACTTATTCCTAATCCTGTCCACCCTCATCACACCCAGTGCAAATCTTAACATCTTTAACTCTGCCACATCCAGCTCAAACTCCTGCCTTTTTGTCAATGCCACTGTCTCCAACCCATATAACATGGCTGGACTCACTACCCTCTTGTAGACCTTCCATTTCACTCTTACTGGTACTCTTCTGCCACAAATCACTCCTGACAGTCTTCTCCACCCACTCCATCCTGCCTGTACTCTCTTCTTCACCTCTCTTCCACACTCACCATTTCTCTGAACTATTGGTACCAAGTATTTAAACTCATCCACCTTTGCCACCTCTAAGCCATGCATCCTCACCATTCCTCTATCCACCCTCTCATTCACACACATATATTCTGTCTTAGTCCTGCTGACCTTCATTCCTCTTCTCTCTAGAGCATATCTCCATCTCTCCAGGGTCTCCTCCACCTGTTCCCTACTCTCACTACAGATCACAATGTCATCTGCAAACATCATAGTCCACAGGGACTCCTGTCTGATCTCGTCTGACAACCTGTCCATCACCATTGCAAATAAGAAAGGGCTCAGAGCTGATCCTTGATGTAATCCCACCTTCACCTTAAACGCATCCGTCACTCCCACCGCAGACCTCACTTCTGTCACACTACCCTCGTACATATCCTGTACCACTCTTACATACTTCTCTGACACTCCCGACTTCCTCATACAATACCACAACTCCTCCCTAGGCAGCCTGTCATATGCTTTCTCTAAGTCTGCAAAAACATAATGCAACTCCTTCTGACCTTCTCTGTACTTCTCCATCAACACTCTCAGAGCAAACATTGCATCTGTAGTGCTCTTTCCCGGCATGAAACCATACTGCTGATCACTACTCATCACGTCCCTTCTTAACCTAGCTTCCACTACTCTTTCCCATGTGACTGATCAATTTAATCCCTCTGTAGTTACTACAGCTCTGCACATCACCCTTATTCTTAAAAACTGGTACCAAAACACTTTTTCTCCATTCCTCAGGCATCCTCTCACTTTCCAAAATTTCATTAAACAATCTGGTTAAAAACTCCACTGCCATTTCACCTAAACACCTCCATGCTTCTACAGGTATGTCATCTGGACCAACAGCCTTTCCATTCTTCATCCTCTTCATAGCTATCCTTATTTCCTCCTTGCTAATCCACTGCACTTCATGATTCACTATCCCCACATCATCCAACCTTCTCTCCCTCTCATTCTCTTCATTCATCAACCCCTCAAAGTACTCTTTCCATCTGCTCAACACACTCTCCTCACTTGTAAGTATGTTTCCCTCATTATCCTTTATCACCTTTACCTGCTGCAATTCTTTACTAGCTTGGTCCCTCTGTCTAGCCAATCGGTACAGGTCCTTTTCTCCCTCCTTAGTGTCCAACCTTTCATACAACTCTTCATATGCCTTATCCTTAGCCTTTGCCACCTCCCTCTTTGCCATGCACCTCATCTCCTTATACTCCTGTCTACTTTCTTCATCTCTCTGACAATCCCACTTCTTCTTTGCCAACCTCTTTCTCTGTATTCTGTCCTGTACTTCCTCATTCCACCACCATGTCTCCTTGTCATCCTTCCTCTGTCCAGATGTCATACCAAGCACCTTTCGAGCCGTCTCCCTTACTAGCTAACATACACACTTACTGATTAAAATTAAGTTGATAAGGTTCTTAACCTATCTGGGATGCCCATACTGTACTCATTCAACTTAACTGCTTCTGAATGAAGGGAATCTTAACTTTTTCTGAATGAAGGCAAATTGGGAAGCTCTGATAAAATAGCTGCCTGTCACAGCTGAGGACGTTAGCACTACCGCTGCATAAAGCCTGGATGCACGCATTCTACCTGTATTCCAGTTACATCTGCAGCTAAACAATGTTGCAGCACCCTCTTACCACCACTTGTGACAGTAGTGTGCGAGGATCACTAGGGATTCCTATCACAAAGTTAGCTTAGCAATAATATTTCTCCATTAGAACACAAATACGTCATGACTCATGAAGAAGCTGAAATGTTATCCATCCTCTTCGCCTTCATGTGAATGCACTAACTTTATCAATAAGCCATACAAAAATAGCTCTAAATACATAAACCAATGCAAACAAAAATAAGTGAGAGTAAATTGAGTTTCTAAATGAAACGTGACACCTTAACATTTGCTATAGCCAAATGTGACGTGATAAAAACGTGTATAATGCCTTTGTCATTTGTTTGAAAGGTTTTACTGGGAATGCTGTTACTTAGTTTTATAAGACAAATTACTTCCCGTAAGTATTTATGCTAAAGTGACCACTGGTTGGCTGACTAAATGTAATTCTGACTCTCTGGAGTTATTGGCGTGTGACCTGTCCATCCGTTGTTACATATCTGATATTTATTTGTGCCACAAAATCACAATGTAAAATATTCTTCAGTAAAACTTAAATAACTGGCCCAGTGTTTGATGCTAACTTTTACTTTACAACCAGTAAAGGTTTATATGTTTTTAAAAAAGTCTTCATAAATATGAGTGAGTGGGTTGGTGTGTGACTGTATGTATGTGCAAACGTCTGCGCGTCTGTGGCAGTGTCTGCCTTTTGGAGATAACTGTGGGATGCAGTATAATTATTAAAATAATGAAGTCTCCCTTGATTTACTAATATTCTTCTTACATTTACTGAGGAGCACATGCAAGCGCAGATCACTAAGGCTATGCAATGGTTCATTAGCTGATACAACATATGTTTAATAGATGCAAACTGTGATTAATCGTGGTGCTTTCACATGTACAAGTGACAGAGACCACATACCTCTAAACTGCCCAGATTGTCACAGAATGTCCAGATATTTACCTCATAATTTTGGCCTGGTTTGTTTCTCATAAAATTGCGGTTTTCTGTCAAATCACTAACAAATTATTGAGGACTGAAATTTGAAAAGTGTCCCTCTTGGACACGGGCATTAGGTGCTGATCGTTGAAATAAGTGTAGAACTTGGCAAACTTGTAAGGGTCCTAGGGCAATTAGCCTAGTAACTTCCTATGATCCCATGACAGGCGTTTGAGTTTCAGACTTTATATCTCTCAGAAAATGTATGCTAATGCAAAACCTGTTAGTCTATCAAGTTTCTAAATTTGTAAGAGCAATAGTTAAAAAGTGTCACTATTTTTGGGCCTTCACCCCCCCCCCCCCTCTGGTTTTGTCCAGATGTCTTGCTCTAAGAGGTTGAGAGGTATGCGCACACTAAGGAGCGCAATTACTGTGGTGTACAGCAAGGGACGTTTATTCATTTTTGTTTGGAAATCAATAGGGCTTTAGCTGGTTATGCAGGGTATTATATGTATTTTTCCATACTGAACGTTGAAATCCACACAATGATATTATTCAGGAGATATTATCTCAGACTGTCTAGTGATTTATTTTTTAATCTGTCAAAGGAATCTGAAACAATGACAATAGCTATTTAATTTGCTAGTTTATCACAGAAATGTGAGAGACATTTTTTAACGCTTCATCACAAAAATGTATACCTACCATTATTATTATTACCTTTTGTTTACTGGGATGGTACGATTCAGATCCATTTTCAGCAGAAACCCGAGGAGAAAAGCTCCATTAAAGTTACAAAAATTACAAAAACACATTTACAGAGAAAACAAGAATTTCGGTTTTTAACTGTAAAAAATAGGGTTTTAGAAACATGCATTTGGTAATGCAATCAAAGTAGAGGTTAACAATTTGATTGGATTTACATATACAGCAATATACAAATTTAATTTACAAAGGAGTTATGAAAAGCAGTGTATTGTTATAAATGTAGAAAGGATTAATTTTTAATGCTCCATCACGAAAATATATACCTACCATTATTATTATTATTACCTTTTGTTTACTGGGATGGTACGACTGGGCACTCGGATCCATTTTCAGCAGAAACCCGGACAGAAAAGCTCCATTAAAGTTACAAAAATTACAAAAACAAATTTACAGAGAAAACAAGAATTTCAGTTTTTAACAGTAAAAATAGGGTTTTAGAAACATGCAATTGATAATGCAATCAAGGCAGGGGTTAACAATTTGATTTGTGTAGGAGTGTTACACAATAGTAAACAGACTGAATTTACATATACAGCAATATACAAATTTAATTTACAAAGGAGTTATGAAAAACAGTATATTGTTATAAATGTAGAACGGATTTAGTTACATTATTTACAGGACAAGATAGGAGAGGTGGAGAGGTAGGGGGTTATGATAGTCTAAGGGTCTGAGAGAGAGAAAGCAGGTCAGGTTGTGAACAGACATCTAATCTAAGACTGACTTAAATACCCAGTCAACAGTTTCGTTAAACCACCTTCATTCCTGACATGAACTTTTTGATACACTCTTGAAATATGCATTCTTAATGCTACTCAATACTATTTAGTCAAGAGGAAACTACTCCATTAATAAAATGAGAAATCGCAAATTTAAGAAATTGATTCTTGATTGAAACAGCAGTGAACATATACTTTTGTCTCCACTTCATTGTCTTAATATTGTTCCATTTTAGGAGACAGTATTGCAGAAATTACAGCTGGTTATTTAACATGCTACTAAGTGTGTGTGTATATATATATATATATATATATATATATATATATATATATATATATATATATATATATATATATATATATATATATATATATATATACATGCCGGGGTGTGTGTGTGTGCGTGTGTGTGTGTGTGTGTGTGTGTGTGTGTGAGCGCGCGCACATATAGATGCACACATACACAAAAAGATCACGTTTCAGTTTTCCGTAGGTATTTTAGCTATTATTGTACAATTATGGCGTTAAGTGACCCCATCCAACTTGAGGAATTGTGTGTCTCTGTGTGTGTATGTGTGTGTGTTTTGCGCGTGGACCAACACATCTTTAGTTATACAGTAAGGGAGAAATAATACTTTTCCCTTAGCTTGCTTTTATTTCCTGCTTAATTGGCCCAGAGATTCTATCGTCCCTTTTCTTCTTAAATGTCTGATTGTTTATGTTTACACAGCTAGCTTGATGAAGACATTGTTCTCTACCAAGACTCAAGAACAATAAATCTAAACTTAAAAAAAAATCTGGCAGTTCTCACGGTGAGGATCATGTTTCAAGCGTTCAATGTCATATTTTATAGAGCCCTTATTTTTGAAAAACAGTATGCAACACTTTTGCAAAGTCAGCAGAATGTTGCGAGTCTATCTGAGTATTCTAGTGTATCATGCTTATACCTCAGAAACTCTAGTGTTGCGTCCTTGAAATAAAAATAAGCAGCGGTGGTCCAACTCTAAAATGAAATAATGATGACAAGCTCTGAATAGATAAGGTTTCACAATGTGCTGGACATTGTTCTTGATTACGTTAGCTAAATGAAATGGCTGGCTGTCTAATGTTGCCTCTTGTTTTCAGATCTCGTGATCTAGCTCGTCATATTTTTACGAATTGTTTGTAGAGTGATTAATAACTAATTTAAAATAAACGCATAACATGTAAGCTCAGTTTTCATCTAGATAACTATATTCCCATATTAGTGTGTTTATTTAATGTTCAGAATATTAGATTAAGGAGCAATACAACTGGCTATCAAATAAATGTACGTGTCTAATAAAAGCAATCTACAGAATTAGGAAGAAGAGCGCCCCTGAATCTCTGCAGGAAATGTTCTTTCTATTATACATATACACTCTGGTCCTGGAAGATAAGTATTTCGGTGGCGCTGTTTTCACTAGAACAAGAAAATACTGTCAGTATAAATGTTATCTTTTTTATCATTCTAGCCTTTTATCAGACTGTTTAACGAGTTACCATTTGCAGTACGGTATTTTGTATCGTCAAAAAAATACAATTAGTGATATTTATGGAAGCTTTCATGATATAATTCATGGTACATTGTGTTACTTTTTGAAATTGATTCTCATTATGGCTTTTCAACGCCACTATTTTAAAGCAGTAGAAGGAATATGACTACAAGAAACGCCACATAATATTATTATCCAATTTTGATACGTGGAATACCTAAATGATTTCAATAATCCGGCACTGTCAACAATGATTTGCTTTTCCCTGCCAGGACCCGTCACGCTCCATTCAAGCCCCCAACTTTGGCGAGAATGTTGAGTTGAAACGATTCAGAACGTCGAGATGGAGCCCAACTCACCCAAGGTACCCAGTTCTGTTCTCTCTCTTGCTTTCTCAGAACAGCTATTCACCGCAATCTCCCTGAAAAAAATAACAACTGCGGAAACATAGTCTGGTCGGCCCAATAATGGTGCCCTAATTCGCAAATGTAATTTATAATTCTGGAAACTTTTACAGCAAGTTGGAAATTGCATCGCTAAAACATGATCAGATCTGTTGTATATACATAAAAAGTTGCCCTCCTGAGAGATCTCTACAGTTTTGATTTAGCAATTCTTGTCTCCTAATTATCTTTTTCTTGTTTTCTTAGTGGGTCGGTTCTCCTTGTGGATTGCACGGTCCTTACATTTTCTACAAGGCTTTTCAGTACCAGCATGCAGGGAAACCAAGAATTTTGTCCCTTGGCGACTTTTTCTTTGTACGTTGTAAGCCAGAGGATCCTATATGCCTAGCGGAGCTTCAGTTGTTATGGGAAGAGAAGACAAGCAAGCAACTTTTATCCAGCTCCAAACTTTATTTTCTTCCTGAGCATACCCCCCAAGGCAGGACAATTGACCACGGAGAGGTAAGAGTAATAATAATATCCCAGCAACGCGTATGTGAAGATGAATATCTCCCATCACACAGAATATAAGTGGAATAGACAGAATGCTAGTAATGTTTTGTGTCCTACCTTTATCATTGACATGGCAGCTATTTAAGTAGGGCAGTACATTTCGCTTGTGTTTGCAAGACGTGAAACTGGTTATGTCTACTTGTGTCTAAATCCTTGTGTATGTATATATATATCTGTGTATCTATATCTATACATCTCGTTATATCTATAACGATATTTATCGAGCTAGGTATGTGTGTGTGTGTGTGTATGTATATATATATATATATATGTATATGTGTGTATATATATATGTATGTATATGTGTATATATATATATATATATATATATATAAGCTAGATAGATATAGATGTGTGTGTGTGCGTTTGTATAGACACACATATAGACATACGTATATCAAACTGCTGGTATGGCACAATTTGTTTTATCGGGTATTTTGGTTTATTGGCGTTTATGCCCTCACCCCCACCCCAAGGCAATTTCAGATCACATGTCTTTGCATGTTACTGGTATTGACAGCCTGAGGTAATAGCTTATTTTTGTGGATCTCAATAGTATTTGTTTAATAATGCAGTCTATTTGATATCGCAAAGAGGGCGGAAGTTACGAAATGGAGGCTGAATGAGATCAAAAGCTATTGAGCCAGAGAAGACGTAGTGAATAATGTGATAAGTGACAGGTAGTGCAATAATAAATTCAAATACTTGCATATTTGCTTGGGCGTTATTGAAAAACAATCTGCTTCTCACTGGCTCAGACACGTCCAGCATTATTACTACGCCTTAGTAAACGGAGAGAGCAGCTTACATTCTTATGGTTTTGCAGTATTAGTGTAATTTGATCTCTAAAATCGCGTCATAAACTTTATAGTTATTGTAAAAGTGCAAACCAGCAGTCAGACTGCGTACCCATTTCCCACGGCTGCACCACTGAGGTTTTGTGCAATAGTATATTTGTTTACAGTTTAACTTGAAACCGGTGAAGTTTTTTTTCTTCTGAAATCTTTTATGCAGATTGTTTTAACTCATACTCATCCCAAGATCTCAGTTTTGATTAAATGTAGTTGGAATTACAGACAGTAAAGCAGTGATACCACTAAGGTTTCTTAATCCAATGGACAAGAATTATCTGTAAGTGCCAGACTTTTCTTTTGAAGACAATTAGACAATTTTGCTATCTTATTCCACCTCCTACAAACAGAAAAATCCCACCTCTAAAACATTTCAGTTTAAATCATGCCTTGCCCCCCACCCCCTAAAAAAAAAAACAAGTTTCTGATGATTGGCCCCGAAATCCATTTTAAAAATGAATCTATTTTCACTGGGGTTGCTGTTAACATGATGTTGTTTTATTTTTATTAAGCAAAACATATACAGTAAACTCCAGTTGCTGGGAAATAACACTTTGTAGAACATTTTTTCACTGGAGTGCATCTGCCTGAAAATAATTTAATGACTACTAAATCCATGAAATCCACTCAAGTACATTTTTTAGACTTTAGTTTTCCAGGTGGCAAGCTCCACTGCCATGTTCCATGGGGGAGTGTGCAATCCCTGAACTAGCTATTTGCATATTACAATTCTTGGGCCACACAGCACCCAAACATATTCCGTAAGGTTGCATCATCTTCCATGTTGTTATTGGTGTAACAAGTAACACACCCACCTTTGGTGAAGAAGGCTGTGGGTTCTATTCCCACACCAGGTAGATCAGTTGATGACACTGCAGTGCAGCATAAGGGGGAATATTGCACGCTTGAGAGTGTCCTGATCTTTGGATGATATATTAAAGCAAGGCCTCATCTGCATAAGTTGGTGGTAGCTCCGGTGCCTGTAAAAGATATCATGGCACCTAGCAAAAATGGTAGGAAATTCCTCAGTGCAATGGTTAGATTTCTCCTAGTTGTAAAAATATCACCTCAGGTCTCCCCTGAAAAGAGGCACTGACTTCTCAACAAAGGATAAATAAATAAAAAGGTTACAATGTTTAAGTTGGGAAGCAACCTTTTAGCAAAAGGCAGATGTTATTTTCAACACATTTTACTTAGGTTAAAATTAATTATGGGAAATGTCACTGGCTCTGTTGTCACATGACTAGTCATAAACTGATGAAGGACTTAATTTATAGAGAGCGTAGTCAGATTGTGTCTTTTCCTGTGGTAATTATTTTCATTTTATTATAGTGAAATGGCCCTTGGTATGACGAGAGGTAATAGTTTATTTTGGCAAAAAATGCTGTTGTTTCATTTTCTTCTTTAAATAAATGCTAGTTTTAACTATTTAAATAGATGCAATAGTGGCATATCAGATTTATAAAGACTGAAGATTAGATTTCTGATTTTTTTTCTGGGGGCTGGTTGTGCAGAGATACACTTGGTTGGTTCATGAGTTTTCTACTTATGTGATTATTTTAAAACACATTTTAACTCATTGGTGGCATGCTGTAGCTTTTGCAACATAATTATTCTCTATACTGTCTTCCAAATAAAGCACTGTTTCTAAATTACTCAGACCAACAGTTTATGCATCATGATTTTTATAAGAAGGCGTTTATATAATGATGTACACACCCTCCACATGAAAGACTAACTTTTATTACTGTCCCCGTAGGCATTACTGTGATCTTGTATGACTGTGTACTTATCTTCTAGGGCCAAGTGTTTTGTTGTTTAGTTAATCATTAGCTTGAAAAATTATGTGTCTCATTCTACAATTTGCTGCAGAGAGTTTCATTTTGTTGTCAGACTTTATTATTACATTCTTAAATCAGATAAAGATAACTATGACACATCTTTAAACTGTTATAGTCACTATGTGCATTTTATACTAGTGTATTAAACTATGTGGTACCTTTTGAAATGTCTGTTTTACACTCCAGCTATCTGCTTTGCATCTCAGTGATGTAATTTCCCTTCTGTTCCACATAAGTCATTCATTAGCTCAGAAACAGCAGCAAGCAAGAAGTGATACTGTACTTAGCCAGCAGAGAGCTTACAGAAGATATTGTGTTAAACGCAGAAAAAAGGCAACATGACACTGTCATTAAAATATGCACTTAATTATTGCTCTCTTAACTTTTTATAATGCTCGAGCAGTTTCACATTGGTTGAGGCTTAATTTAGACTTCATCTGAAATCCTACAGCTGGTTTTAGCAGGAAAAAAAAGGCAGACTCAAAACTTTCTGAATGTTCCCTGGGGGAATGAAGTCAATTTACTAAAGATGGAAAAAAGCATTCATAACAGATGTACATGGACCCCTACTAAATGATTTACAGAGAAAATAGAATTCGTCCATTTTGTTATCATAGTCAAATCCATTCTTTAGATGTAAACAGCGTTAGGCTCTAAAATAATATTTTCCCTCATCCAAATTCAACTGAATAACATGTTATTTTTAAATGGTTGTTCTGATAACTTTACAAGGGATTCCGAATGCTTACTAATGAGAGAACTTTTATTTAGTTAGACTTGTATAAACTAAGTATGTGTAATATTGTGTGTGTGTGTGTGTGTGTGTGTGTGTGTGTGTGTGTGTGTGTGTGTGTGTGTGTGTGTGTGTGTGTGTATTTGGAAGATCACCATCCTTTGTTAAGAAAATATTTAAAAAATGTTTTTACCACACTAACGCACATACCTCATAAATATTTGTTTTCTCTGTAGCTGTAAGAATATCAATGGTTATTGGTAGTTTATAGAATCGATTAATGGAAGAAACAAGCTGTGGCATGTATTTATTTTTACAAACGCAGTGTTTGTGAAATGAGATACAAAGAACAGACAGACAGAGGAGACAATCAGTTGTAAGGAAACCCTAAAGTTCAGCTTTTGTTCACTGAGGTCCATACCTGCATCACTTAAAATCAGAGTGATGTTTATTTGTAATGTGTTTATTGGAAGAGACATTCTGAGCTGCATTGTTCTCAGGTTAGTGCGGTATGACCAGAAGGATGAGAGGGACGATTGAATTTCATGAAGAGTGAAACAGACAAAACTGAAAGTCAAGTGATAAAACAGGCTTCTTTAAAGAATGTTTGAATAAAGGGAGTAATTATAATATTTATTTTCTCTGAATCTGTGCATCCTTAGAGTTGGTACATTTTAGCAGCAAGGTGTGTGATATGTGCTCCTTGCAAATATTCTTTAGCGCATTTTTAGGATTTTTGTAAAACCTTTACCTTACATTGGGTTTTGACTGTGTGTGCCTTTCATTTGACATTTGCTGATTCCTCCTGCAAGCAGAGAGCATGCAAGCTCTGCAGATCTTGTAGGGTCTACTATGAATAATCACCTCTCATTTAATCAACACAAGATTATTTGAATCCAAAACATCTAAAACCTTGCAAAATCACTAGTCAAAACAGCCATATTTCCAAGTTTGGAAAACACAAAAAACATTTTTTCCCCCAGGGACAAGCTGTCTTATACTCCACAAGCAGGGGAAAGCCCATCCCAAAGCACAGCTATAGTAATGTATGTATATATATATATATATATATATATATATATATATATATATATATATATATATATATATATATACTCATAAATTAACTCTGAGATTGCACAAACGCAGAGAAGCAGCAGGAGAAAGTGATAAAAATGCAACATTTAACCATTTTCCTCTTCCGAGAGTCTAACCATTGTGACAGGACATTGCAGATCTTTTAGTGTCTGACATTTTGAACGTAAGTCAACTATCCAGTCTTGAACAGTATGGTTCCTGAACATTTAACATGGTACATACATGTATCATCAACAGGAAAGGCTAGAATGCTTTAGGTCCCAAGTTTCAAATATATACTTAAAGGGCCATTTTGCTTGGAAACTGAAAAATCTCTCTCTCTCTCTCTCTCTATATATATATATATATATATATACATACATATATATATATATATATATATATATATATATATATATATATATGGGTCTAGGACCATTCATTGAAAGCACATTTCACTGAAACTCAAATGACTGCACAAATCACTGAAAACACAGTTCACTGAAAACTCAATTCACTGAAACACATTTCACTGAAAGTTATATATGGCCTTTTCCATACTGTAGTGCAACCCTGGAGTTAATATATATAGTAAGGGGTGTGTGGGGGGCACCCCTCACATTGGGGTGTGTGGGGGGCATAGCCCCCCACATAGTTTGGATATATATTACATTTAGAAAAGAGTAATTTATTGAAATTGCAAGTATCCATGGGTATAATTTAAAATATTTAAAATAGGTGGGGGTGATGCCCCCACATCCCCCCTTACTATAGATTCTAACTCCAGGGTCACACTAAAGTGGGGAAAAGGCCATATATAACTTTCAGTGAGATGTGTTTCAGTGAATTGAGCTTTCAGTGAATTGTGCACATTGAAATGTGTTTCAGTGAAAATGTGCTTTCAGTGAATAGTCCTAGACCCATATATACATGTGTGTGAACATACTTCGAGATATCAAATACATAAAAACAAAATAGATCAGAAAAGAATCAAAACACAAAACAATGAAACAAGCCCCCCCCCCAAAAAAAAACTCATGTCTTTTGCTGGGAAAAGCACTCCTGCATCCATTCCGCCTGCTAATTATATATAATGTGTATGTGTGTATCTATCTGTAAATAAATATGTATATATATATATATATATATATATATGTATATATATATATATATGTGTGTGTATATATATATATATATATATATATATATATATATATGTGTGTGTGTATATATATATATATATATATATATATTTATATATATATATATATATTTATATATATATATATATATATATATATATATATATATATATATATATATGTATATGTATATGGGTCTACTTCATTTCAGTGAAAGCTCACTTCACTGAAAACTTATTTGACTGAAACTCATTTCGTTGAAAGTTATATATGGCCTTTTCCCCACTGTATTGCAATCCTGGAGTTAGTATAAAGTAAGGGGGGTGTGGGGGCACAGCCCCCACCTATTTTAAATGTTTTAAACCATAGACACGGATACTTACAAGTCCAATGAATAACTCTTTCCAGAAGACAGTATATAACCAAACTTACCCCCCTTACTTTATATAGTAAATGAAGGATCGCACTTCAGTGGGGAAAAGGCCATATATAACTTTCAACAAAATGAGTTTCAGTCAAATGAGTTTTCACTGAAGTGAGCTTTCAGTGAATTGTGTGCAGGCAACTGAGTTTCAGTGAAATGAGCTTTCAGTGAAATGAAGTAGACCCATATATATATATATATATATATATATATATATATATATATATAGAAAGAGAGAGAGAGAGAGAAAGAGAGAGAAAAATAGATATACATACATAGACAGTGACATAAACACATATATGTATATGTGTGTATATATGTATATATTTATATGTATATATATATATATATATATATATATATATATATATATACGTGTAAAAACATTATATACAGATAATGTGTCAGCTACTGTGAATAATTTTATTTCTGAGGTTTGATGTTGTTTGTAGAAGCGATTTTCCCATCTTGGCAGGTTAAATGTGGATACTGAATGTGGCAGTCATTAGTCTGTCCTGCTTTGCAACTGTTAATGTACAACTAATATGTCATTGTATAAAGTGCATGGAATTTGTTTTGTGTTTATTGTAATTACTGATCTGAGCTGTTCCCCCTCGCAGATGTAGTATTGACTAATCATTCTCATTGTAGTCTAAAGTGTAGACAGTTGAAAGCATTCAGGACCTTTGAGAAAGAAGAATAAATGTCCAAGAGGGCAGAACTGAAAATTAAAGTGAGGAAAGAGTTTGTGGCAGACTGTATCAGATGGAATAGTAAAATGCAGTGCCTTACTTTGCACAGTAGTTTCCAACATGGTTATTCTCATAAATACTGCCGGAAGTGTAGGAATGAGTGGACCCATCCGTTGATCAGGCTTGCAGAGATTCAGAGGGCCCACAAAGTATGCAGCGTTCTGATTGTTTGAGACCCCCATACTAGCTTCACTATAACAGAAAACCACTGAGTAAAAAATGCTTAACTGTAACAGAAAACCACTAAATCAAAAATGCATCACAGAAATATAAATCAGTCACCAGAAAGAAAAAGACTTCTTTTCTAAGTTCAGTGGTGTACCAGTGGTTTTCCCAAGAGCAAATATGTCCTCCATTAATAGGGTCATGCCTTACAGTGAAATTGGTGATCCAGAATTCACCAGTAGTTCCTGAACTGTTGTATATTATTGTCAGATAATTTTTAATTTCCATATAATGACATCTTTCTTGGCAGAAATCCTTGAATTGGGCTTTGTGTTTCACAGTGGCATAAAACATTGATGGCATTACAATTCTGTTCATTATTCTACTGGTTTCCTGCATAGCTATAGACTGGGCTGATGTTTGCAAGCAGATTCAAAGAGTACAGTTTTCATCTAAGCTCATTGTCTGCCAGTGTGAGCTAAAGGTAAAGATTCATGAAAAGAACAGATTATGCTATTCTATGTTTAACTAGAGGATTAGCAGAATTAGTTACTGTTTTTGTTTGGTTGCACCATCTGTCAGATTTTGTTATTGTTTTTGGTAATTCATCACTGTTAATATACTGTACTGCCCACAAACTGGTTTCTTCATTTGCCATGCTATGACTGTTGCCTGTTTTATTTTTCTATGGCTCCAGTCAATATTTGACTCTTATCATTAGTCTTCAAGATAAGTGCTCTGTCATGCCTAACACATAAATAAACCACATTTTTTCCATCACTTATTTTGTGTTTTATCATATTAAGGTTTTATTGTATGATTAGTAAGTACTTTTTAATAAATAAAAGTGAACTGGGATTACTGGGACTGAGTCCGTGCAAAGATTCTGGTGGGCTTGACTGATGCAAAGTGACATAGATTTGATTGGTATCTTTTAACAATTTATGTGTTTATGTTTATAAGTGTGTGCGTGTGTGCATGTGTGCGTGTGTGTGTGTGTGTGTGTGTGTGTGTGTGTGTGTGTGTGTGTGTGTGTGTGAATGTAGTATATATTTACTTTTTTTGTTTGTTTCCATTCACTTTAGTGGTTATGGTTTGTGCTCCTTTTTTCTGTGTAGGTATACAAATGTAGCAGTGTTCTTTTTTTGACTGGCAGGTATGTGGTGATAACATACTACCCAAGGTCAGCTTTCATTTCCAGTCTGTCTCAGTTTATGGTGAAAGAGACTGAAAGCAAAAGTTGACTTAAGGACAATAACGCAGTATTTATTTTTTGCTTTTCCTTTTTTCTTTGTCCCCACTGCAGTCCTTTGGCATCAGCTACATTCAGAACCCCTCCTCATGTATTGGTTCCACATTCCCCCACACCTGTCTGATTTACCTCTTGCACCAGGGATCCCTATGGGGAAATCCTTAGTATAAGTAGTCAGGGGAAGCATGTAGAGAAGAGATTATGGCTCACTATTACAGCTCCACGATATTGTGGTGTGCCTTAACGACTGTCCCTTCCTAATTTGCAGTGTGCATTTCATATGCACACACCTCTCGAGTAGCATCATTCGTTTCCAAAAATTACTCCCTATCTTTCGTTGTAAACCCCACTGTCTCCTGTATATATAGCTATGCTGGCAAAAAGCTGTTTCACCCTATTCCACCAGATCCTCTAGGATTAGAAGACAATATTTTACTGACAAATATTTATCGGTGTTATTTTTATATTTGTTGGCATTTTCCTTGCCATAGAACTTTATTTTTCTCCACGTTTTGTAACAGTGTTGTATTTCATTTGATTTTTAATGTGATTTTTTTTTTAAAACTTATTTTCTTACTTTCTAATTATCTGTTTTTTTCATTTTTAAGAATAATATTTATTCACGTTTCTTATCATTTGTATTTTTAGTGACTAACTTATGGGTTTAAGTTGGTTTATGTGAGGCATACAGAGTTTCATGCTGCTGGGGTATATTTTAATTTTTTTGTTTGCCTGATTAGTATTTTTTTGCCATTGAACTGAAATGAAGAGCTTATGCATTGGTTTGCATTTTTTATTTGTGGTCTGATTTAGGGATAGTGTAATGGGTGCAGGGTAGTTTCCTCTGCAGTGCTGGACATACCATATACAAATGGTGACTAAGAGAATCTAAGTTAGGATTATAATATAAAGCTTTGCAGTAGCTCATGATTTAATATATTTGTAAATTTTTCTGAAAATTGTTTGATGTTTCTTGGCAATTTGCCAATTTGAAATGTTTAGGGCGTACATTTCTAGCATGCTGTCCATAGATCCCCATGTTTAGAACAGTTCTACCATCATTTCACCATTTCATTATGGAAGCTGAATTTTCATACAAACTGCCAAATTTTCACATAGCAATTGCAGAATGACTTTTTTATGAAATAGTACAGTGACTACATCATAGTTATTAGGCAGTACTACAGAATGAGAATGTTGAACATGTTAATTATTTACAATTGCCCAACCGTTATATTAGTATATTTAATGTCTTAAATAACATTATAACTTTAGCAGTTTCTGAAATTTTGATGTAAAAACTACAAGATACCAGTTTCATACACAACATCCTGTATGTGTCAGCAATCATATTTAAAATACAGACAGAAATGGAGTGTAATGTTATGTAAACCTTTATATGACCTAAACTAGTTAGTTTAAATTTTGATATATAATAAAATTATAAATGCTCATTATGTAAGTGATCAAAGCACTTGGGTGTGTATGTGCTATTACCATACACAGACTGGACTCACACCCTTTGGGCTTCACAGTCCATAGATATGTAGTAATACCATAACATGTGTGATCCCTTAAGCTTTAATGCTATTTTTCACCAGAATCTAGATATCAGTAGTCATCTAGCCATCTATTTGTCTGTATATTTGGTATTGGTGAAAATAATCAAAAGTCCTTAATGTCGACCTCTGTTTTGTTGACAGTCTTTGGTTGACAAAACAGATGGCCAACAGGTGATCATGATCAAAATTCCCTGAGGTTGGGGAAATATGCCCTTTCCCCAGAGATTGTGTATTCTTGTAACTGGAATAAATAAATTAATGAATAAATAATTAGCAGGGGATGTGGGAGTGTGCCCCCCCCATGCTTCTCCCCTAGAAACACCATGTTTTTAACTTTGCTTTCTCTGAGATTAACCTTAGGAGCTTACACAGACGTGTGTCAACGTTGTATTGTTGATGTTAAATTGTCGATGTTAGCAGTGCACCATTGACATTTGGTACAGTAGATCTGTTTAAGTAGGTCCAATTGTCTGTCTGTCTATCTATTTGTCTATCTATTTAGCTGCCGCTCTGTCTCTCTGTTTTTCTGTCTGTCAGTGGATATGTATATAGTTTCTCTTCCATTACTCAAGACTAATTTACTTAGAGTTTATTAGTTCAGGCAGGGATGCTCAATGACATATTTGTTCAATGGCATGTTTTCACGTTTTGCTCACTACATGTTATAATGATGTTCATTGGATTGCATGTTGGTATATTACTGATTTTCCAAGCTTGCTGTGTCTCAGAGAAAAAGTATATCTTTTTTATTTTTATCTTTACTTAATTGCTCTTTCTCAAAATTTCAGTAATCTAGGAGGGAGAGTAATAAAGAGAAATATGAAAGGTGCATGCCAGCTTACTTCCTAGAAAACATTTGTTTTAATTTACAGGTGGTGTGTTTGTATGGAGATGTATTCCTTTATGAGCAATGGCTGTGCACTGGTTTGCATTCTTTTTGCACTGAGGTAAAAGAGTTTGCATGTCAGGGGGTTGAGAGGCTGTGTAGCACAGACACATCATTGAAGGTATATATACTGCATGTATGAAAATTTTTATTTTCTGTGCAGAACAGCCAGGAAGTAAATACTCACAGGATGCCAAGTGTGAAAGGGCCTTATTGTGGTACTGTTTTACATCTCTGCATGATTATTTTTCTTGCAGTTTTTAAGCTTTCCATTTTAGCTATCATTGCATATGTCACTATTATGAATTATGTTGCTATATGTGTTTTATTGTAACTGTGTCTTTTGTGAATGGGATTTTTTTATATTGGTTAATAAACTGAGTGCGGACAATGAAACTCATGGCAAAATGACCATATGTTGTATTTTGCTACATAACGTGTAAAAGCAAAACAAAGGATATGTACAATGATAAAGATGCGATTTAAAAAATGTGTTAGTTATTTTTTAACACAAGTTGTCAAAGTGTTAAATCTGCATTTGTGTACTGGTGAAAATATAAGCTTCATTATTTGTATTCAATCTTTGATCAGTTAAGCCAATTAGGAAGTGATAAGTCTTTTCAGATGTGACCCGAAAACAGAAAGTATTGATCAGAGTCACACAGACTTCAAGCCAAGGCTTAGGTGGTTCATCTCCGAACTACAAGATGAAGCACATTAACTGCTCAAAGCCAATGACTGGGATTTCTGTACAAGTGTTGCATACCTCCACAGTGCTAAGTTTTGAGGGTGAACACTGTGCAAAGAGCTGCATAGCTAATCAGATGTGTATTAGGCATTAAACTGTGCTGGCAGAATGACAGAAGGACTACATAAATAAAGAGAGAAGAGTAGTGATAACAGGAGAAGCAGCACTAAGCTGCCTAGTTGCTCAAGCAGCACTACAGTAGTGTGCATAACCAACTTTATAAACATCACAAGGAAGGTAGGCTATTGCTCCCAAATCAGTGCTCACTCGCATGGGCAATCACTAGACTGCCTAGTTGCTCAAGCAGCACTACAGTAGTGCGCATAACCGACTTTATAAACATCACAAGGAAGGTAGGCTAGTGCTCACTCGCATGGGCAATCAGTAGACTGCCTAGTTGCTCAACCAGCACTACAGTAGTGTGCATAACCGATTTTATAAACATCACAAGGAAGGTAGGCTAGTGCTCCCAAATCAGTGCTCACTCGCATGGGCAATCACTAGACTGCCTAGTTGCTCAAGCAGCACTACAGTAGTGTGCATAACCGACTTTATAAACATCACAAGGAAGGTAGGCTAGTGCTCCCAAATCAGTGCTCACTTGCATGGGCAATCACTAGACTGCCTAGTTGCTCAAGCAGCACAACAGTAGTGTCCATAACTGACTTTATAAACATCACAAGGAAGGTAGCCTAGTGCTCACAAATCAGTGCTCACTCGCATGGGCAATCACTAGACTGCCTAGTTGCTCAAGCAGCACTACAGTAGTGTGCATAACCAACTTTATAAACATCACAAGGAAGGTAGGCTAGTGCACCCAAATCAGTGCTCACTCGCATGGGCAATCACTAGACTGCCTAGTTGCTCAAGCAGCGCTACAGTAGTGTGCATAACCTACTTTATAAACATCACAAGGAAGGTAGGCTAGTGCTCCCAAATCAGTGCTCACTCACACAGGCAATGCAGTGCCACATAGCTGCAGCTTATGTTTATCTAACACAAAAGGAAAGCATAGTGGCCCATTAGACAGGACACTGTGGAGTTACACAGAAAAGTATCAGCCCTGTTTATCATGTAAAAGAGAAGGAAATAGGTTAGTTATGAAATTAGAAAAGAAAAGAACAGCAAGTATAAGGTAAAAGACAAGGGTAACCATGATGTGTGAAACGTGGAGGGTTTTTTTATGAGAGAACGAGCCTGTATATCTACTTTAGTAGATCGAATGTCCAGATAACCGGAATGCTATTTGTCAAAATGAGAAGGCTGCAAGTTTAGAGTAACAAAATTACACCATATTGAAACTTGTAGGAACAAAGTACCTACTACGCATGTTCGAGAACACTCAGACTTTCTGAATGGAGCTCACAGAGCAAAGATAATAGTTGCTCCATTTAAACACTTGAGTAAAATTAAAGTCTACCACTTTCAACAACCCCCATGTTGGGGTCTGCACCCCTCCGCCCCGCTAATTATATATACCAACTCTGAGATTGCACTACAGTGGAGAAAATTATAAGTTTTCAATCCCCACTGCAATGCAATTTCATTTGGAAATGTTGAAAATATGAACCCAGCCTAAATCATCTTGGTAAATAGCCAGGTGTATTAATTGGTCTGTATTTGATTCTAAAGGCAAATGTTATTTCTGTATAAAATGATCCCTATTTGATTCTAACGACACCTAAATGTGTTTTTTTAATTACAAGACAGAAATTACATTTTTAGTAAATTTTGCATGAAAACAAAAATAAAAAAATTCAATAGCAATGATGACAAAGAAGAAAATACTTTTTTTCAATCAGTCTTACCATATTGCAGTGTATGCTGAAGTCACCTGTCCTTTTCTGCACTACTTCTGTTTTGGTATTGTCTGTGTTTATTCCTGTATGGTTACTTTTATATTGTTGATTTACTCTTAACAGTCTGCTGAGGTGTTTACGTTTGGGTCATCAAAAAGTACTGGTCTCTGTTATTTTTAGAAACTGTTTATGTAAGATAATACTCCAGCATATACTTTTTTCAGTTTTTCTTTGTATAAGGTACACATGGTATTGTTTTGTAGTTCATTTATTCTTGTTCAAGGGATAGTCTCTTTAGAAGACTATGCGGCTACATCTGCTGAAACTTACTTGTTTGTTTCAGACCTCTTCAACATTTAAGTGGCATATGGAATTGAAAAGCACATCAGTGATTCTTTGCCAAGTAGAATAGCACATGTTACAGAGATCAAAAGTGCTAGCCTGGCTGTTTCTGTTTATATTTTTGGTGCAGTGTGTCTCTAGAGTTTACTTGGAAGTGGGAGTTCATCCATGTCACATTAAAGCTACAAGTTGCGCCATTATTAAAAAGTTTGCTTGGAAAACTCCTTGAGTAACACATGCTGTCCAAGGAACGCAGAGCACTGGTTTGTAGTGTACTTTTTCTTTCTGGAATTTTCAGTATGTAAAGTATATTTGCAACAGACACAGAAACACTAATCTTTAGACTGTTGCTGCAATTACAGAACTTCGTAAGTGCTCCAGGGAGACTAATAATATCAAATATGGATTGTCTGGCTCGAGAAAGAGGCATACATTTACCGTTTTGCATTGTGATATTCTACTTAGCACAGAGCAAGAAGACCTTGTGCATCCAGACTTGTCTGCTCTCTGTAGGACATAATGTATTCAAATTGGCCCTTTTAATTAAATAGGAGATTTGCAGTTGATGGGCCTTTTTGCAACAAAGCTCATCTGTGGCATACTATATAAAATGGTGTGCCATTTAATAATAGTGGCTAATAGTACCCTTTCTACTCCCCTAATTAAATAAGCATGGGTATTCATAAGCTTTGAGCTCGCTGTATTTATATTTTGATACTTACTTAAAAATCCTGGATTCTATACTGCATTAAGCCATGTCATATACTGTAAATGGAATAATTGAAAATCTTTATGGGAGTTAGCTTTTTTTACCATACTTGTAAGCCAGATTTAATATGCAGTTTTTCTAGGACTTACATCACAGCTGGCAATTTAAGAATGCCCTATAGATTAATAGATTCCATTAGATGTTTTGACTCCCGAATACTAACGTGGGAAAATACAAATGTGGCTAGTTGTTAAAAATGTTTAAATTATGAAAAGAAAAAGAAAGCTTGAAACATTGCAAATCTTTATTCATAAAAAAACTAAAACCGCCCACTGATGCTAATAGCTAATTTAGTGAGACAAAAGCCAGACTGAGCTAGAAGGTAACAGAGGAGTATGATCAGGTTGGCGGTCGTTAAGGAGTGGAAACAAAGCCATTTCTTGCCAGTACTCCTGCTGTTTTCTGGTCAAAGCTGTCTACTTTTAGTGCAGACTCAATGTTAACAGTGCCTAGGTGTGGGTGCTTAACAATACTCCTCTAAGTGTTGTTAAGGTCGGGTCTCACACTATAGTAGCGCTTAACCAGAGTATTATTTAACTGTTTTTTGAGTGTAATCACTGCATTGCATGTAATAAAATGTACTTATTAACTGGACACTGATAAAAGCACATACTCACAGTTTTTGCAGATATGCTGGCACATGCATAACAGTTTTACCTCATCTTCTATTTCAACATTTAAAATCACGCGTGTATAGCTTTCATCTCTTTATTTGTTCTCCTTATGAGTCATCCTCATGTAAATATTGTTCTCTGATGAGCATATTCAGACTGTGTTTAACTGCATTTCCTTGATTATTAACATAACAATTTTAATACTTGTTAGGTATTGGTTTTCTGTGCCTCTGTCTTGCCTCTATTCATTGTATCAGTATTGTTCTTGTGCTCAATGACTCTGTTCTCGTCCAGTCTGTTTTACAAACCCTATTATTATTTTATTTGTTTAAATGCTAATACTTTATTTATTTTCCTTTTTTTAAAAATATTTTATGCAGTCAATCTGTCACACCTTTGTATACCTCTCATATTATGCATTATTTCGTTTTTCCATTGAACTTTCTTTTCCTTCTAGCCCTTCAAGGACTTTTAAACAAGTCATTACCTACTGGACTGCCTCCGCATAGTAAATTGCCCCCTGGCCTGCTTTCCAATTCTTGGTCTTGTTCCTGTTACAGGAATCATCATCTTCTTTTGGCTGTTCCCGTTAGGGGTCGCCACAGCGGATCATCTCTTTCCATTTCTTCCTATTCTCTGCATCTTGCTCTGTCACACCAACCACCTGCATGTCCTCTCTCACCACATCCATAAACCTTATCTTAGGCCTTCGTCTTTTCCTGTTACTTGGTAGCTTCATCCTTAGCATCTTTTTCCCAATATATTCAGCATCCCTCCTAAGCACATGTCCAAACCAATGTAATCTTGCCTCTCTGGCTTTGTCTCCAAACCTTACAGGAAGAGTCTTTGTTATTTATTTTATTATTGTGTTTAATTTAAGTGTTGGTATGGTTCTGTATACATTATATGGCAATCTTTTTGGTTATTGTAATTGAAGCTGTGTCTTTAAGCTGAAATCCCATGTTTGGTAACATCTGTGAGGTTATATGATGTATTTACTATTTAAACTGAGGAGTTTTATGTTTTTTGTATCTGAAGAAGTTTTATGAACTGTAAAATGAAAGCACTAATATTTATTAAAAGCAATGACTTTAAGTTTTTTTTTTTTTTTTTTTTTTTTTTTTTGAAGCTCTGTCTTTTTGCCTGGTTTTGTGGATTTCACAGTTTGTATTTACTTGTTGGTGAATTTTTTAGTGGGAAAGAGAACCTTTTTTCACAGATTCAAGACTCCTAGTCTTTCTGGAATCATATCAGTAATCGGTTAAATAAAAGTGTCTGCTGAAGTGTACAGCTATCTTGACAGTACATGAAAGTGGCTCTTTATTCACAAGAATTAAAAAAAAATACCAGTGGTAGCCTTTCTGCAGACCAACTTCTAAAACAGGAGGTACTTCCACCTTTTTGTTTCATTGCTGTGTGCACCTATCTGTTTAAAAATATCTTAAAGGTAAAATATGTGATCCCCTTGACTCCCCCCTCCCCCCGGCTTATTCATTTCTTAGTAGGCTTCCTAGCAAAATATGAACAGATGCTGATGATCTGTACTTTGTTTAAGAGAAAAGTAGCAAATGTGTGGAATGAGAGTATTGTGAATGATGCAAGAAAAGTGAGTACTGCAAATCTATTTGTAGTCTTAGCTCTCCACCCAGTTTCATTTTCATCAAGCAGGTGTCTTCACCTTTATGGGACCTTTGCATATACATGCCATAGATTGTTTTCAGGACATGCTGTAGACATTGCCTTTGTGAATCTAATAGACCACATCCGTATCTGATGAACAATGGCAGCATACCAGGTCTATTAGTTGTAGGGAGAACAGAGGTATTGGTATAGTAAACTACTTTGCACTTTTAAACAGACTTGCTAATGAAGGCTTGAAGCACCCTAACTTATGTGGTTTGCTGACTTAGTAGCAGAATGTGATTTATTATATTAGCAAACTATACACCACAGAGTGGACATCAAGCTACAGGTGAATTTTCACATGAAGCCATTCTGGAGCCATTAATGCTTTCTGTGTATGAGTAAGATGTGGGAAGACAGAGTGATTTTAGACTTATCCTCTGTGTAGATGCCTTCATGTTCTTTTCCAATCTGGACTGTAAACATTCTTTAGGTTATACTACATCTTAGCTTTAGTTTACAAGAATGGAAAACAAACAACAATTATAAATCTTAAGGGATGGTGTCTGGCAATGATGCATAGGTTGATCTAATAGTCTTGTTATTAAAGCTATAACTGGTGAGCTATTTGAAACTACACAGAAGGCAGAGGATCCTGACTGTATCTTGGTCCAAGAAGTGAGAAAAGGGCTAAATATATGCACAGCTGCAGTGAGGATGAGTCAGCAAATTACTGCATTATGTAACAAAGAGCAGGTGCAAGTGTTGATAAAGATGAGTCCGATTATCAAAAAACGGATGCAACCCGAATATCGACTCAAATCACCAAGGAGGTGGTCCAAAGTTCAAAGATGGTATTTAATGAAAGCCAGCTTAAATGGCTTTTGCAAACATTTTTTTCATGTTTATACTAAAAGATACTCACTCCACAGTGTAAAACTTATGTATACGATTTACATGATTGAAAACAAAACAGTTATTGATTCATCTAATAAGTTTCTAGTAAAAATTCATATTAAACTAATTAAAAAACTTAAATAACAAAGATACAAAATCTATCAATGCTGCTGTCTTTGTTTTAACACAGGTTTAGTACTTATAGTGCCATTTAAACCTGAACAATTATCTGCTGTCATATTAATCCAGCAGTATTCCTCACATTCCATTCTTATGCTTATTTCACCACCTGTCTTGTTCTCAAACACTATTTCCAAAGCCATAAATTTAAATTTAGTATTCACAGTCAGCCATTTCTGATAAGACTCAAGGCCTGCAAAAACTTCAAGCATTGTTGGTGACTCCCTGCTGGATATTTTTCTCACCCACTCTTACATTATTTGATCTGCTTTTTAAACTTGGTGATTTTAAGCTGCCCTCCCTTACTATAAATTGAAATGTTTAAGCTCCTCCCTTTCTACGCCTCTATTTATATCTTGAATTATGTATTTGCCTTTTCTTGTGCTTATTTTGAAAAAAAAATGCATTTTGCCTCTCATTGTCTGTTCCACTGATTTATTTGCTCCAAAGTCATTATCTAGCTAGCTGTAGGATAAAGTACTGTATTTACAGTCTAGCAAGCTTTTTTCTTTGTTTTCACATCAAGAGGACAGTGGATTTTCCAACTAGCAGCAGCAGGTGGTAGTCTCGTCTGTATAGGTTGGGGAAAGACATCAGAAATTCCTGCATGTAGTTGTTTTATTGGCTGGATGAGTTATTAATAAGCTTATCTTGTTTTTACTGCCTTTATAAAGTCTGCGGAATTGAGTGTCTCTTGGCTCATTTCTACAAAGTAAAGTATTTTATTGAATAATCACACTCTTATAAGCCGTTTACGTGTTATCTTGCATTACTTATTGCCTTTCCTTAAGTTTAAGTTTGTTTGTAGTAGCACTTCACTCCACAAACTCTTTTACTGTGTTTTTACACTAGGAGGAGTGGGATTTTACATCTAGTGGCAGTGGTCTTGTCTGAGTTGGGAAGCACACAAAAGGGCTTTAATTGTAGGTATTTTATTGGCCAGAGGGCTCCATAGTAAGTTTTCTGAGTTTCCAGCGCTGGTATAAGTCTGACAGATTTGCATGGAACTGCTGACTGTGCCAGTGCCTTGTACAGATGCAAACATCTGGAAACATTGCTTATTTTCATTGTGCTGTGAAATTTTTTTTTTGCACTTCTTTAGAGTTTAAAGTTGCATTTTCAACCTGCTATAAAGGCTGCTGTTCTGCACCGAAATACATTGTATCTTGTGTTTCTTAGTTAGTGTTAGGCATCAGTTTGAGTTTCCTTAACACTTAGGCTTCAAACCAGTCATTTTACATTAAAAGGGTCAAAGTCTGTACTCTTGTGGCAGGAGAGGGCTGATTTCACCTATCTGAGCTGGGAATTACTGGTGGAAAGCTCAATGTATGCTTATCAGATTGGTCTTATAGCACACGTAGAGTAAAACCTGTTTTTTTTCTGATTGCATATAAGCTTTGCTTTTGCAGGAAGCTTCTCTTTGCATAGTGGCGATTACTGGTGCACTATATACATGTAATGCCCAGGAGGTGAAATTTCCCTATAAAAACCACCTCAAAACTTCAGTCCTGCATTACTCACAAGGCCAACTAGTTTTTGCAGTGAGCAGCATTTACACATTTAGTTACGACTGTTTAGATCTACCTTACCTTATTATAGCACCCAGGACTGTTGCTGCTTATAGAGCATCTGGCTTGGCACTGAGCAGCATCGCTAGTTAGGTTAGCTGCAGATTACATCAAGTAAGCACCCTTCCCTCACCCAATTATAAACACCCTGCACTCCTGTCCTTTCAAGTACGCATTAGGACCTGCAACCTTGGACATTTTCCTGCTATCCCTGCATTCAGCTTGGTGGACATGGGTATCCTTAGGCAATGTAACAATTGCTTTATATACACTGGCAACTACTTTATTCTTGAACAGGCAAATGCAGTATGTGAGAGATGTAGTTACACATTGACACTGGAGTCTAGAATCTCACATACAGACACAAAAAGCAACAAATGGGTTGTCAGTAGCTCACACACATCACTCACCATACCCACAGAGGACCACACACACACATAGACCCACATATGCAGAGGTGCTCACATGTAACTCACCCAAACCTCAAAGGCCTCTCAGGCACAGTCCTCAGAAACTATGCATGCACACAAACAAGGCCATTCCCATCATAACACATAAAGCTAATCTCATTGCATCTCAACTACCAAGCCCATAAGATGAAACACCCTACAACCCAATATTCTGGTAGTAGGAGTCTCCATTGTGAGACACACTGAAGCCCTTCTTAACAGCCTGTTAAGAGGGAACACTGATGTCCCTCTTACAAGGCTGGATAAGGGGAAGGTTACAGTTAGTCACCTGTCAGGGGCCAGGATTCCTCAGATCACACAAGCAGTCAAGTCACTTACCCCTAAGTACCAGTATGACTCAGTCATAGTCCATGTGGTGTGAATGACCTGAGATGTACCTCCTTGGACTATATGAAGAGAGACATGATTGAGTTCTCAGAATGTGTGCCACAGGCAGGTAAGAACCCAGCGTTGAGCAGCATTCTGCCACCTCCAAGGATGATGCCACAACAGCAGCAGACAATGATTGACTTTAACAATTTGCTTAGCTACTGGTGTCATTCCGAAGGGGCCTAGTACTTGTCAGCCTGGGAGGACATGGTTGACAGGCCATGCTGCTTTGCAAGGGATGGTCTTTACCTGTCACCTCTAAGATTTTGGTTATTGGTCAAAACATTATCCACCCCTGTAGTGCCTTTTATAGGCATTGCCAAACAGACAAAGCTTCCAACATAACAAAAGCTACTCAGGACAAGCTAAAGGTGTCAATACTCAATGCTAGGAGTCTCAACAAGAAACTGCACTGCCTGGAACCTGTCCTCACCCCGGAGAATGCTGACATCTGTGCAAGTACTGAAACATGGTACAAAGCCACGGAAAGCGTGCCGACAGTGTATGGCTATAACACCTTTCATACATTCTGACTACCCACTGAACATGAAAGAGAAAAAGGCGGATGTGTATCTGTCTACATAAAGGATAAGCACACCTCAAGACTGGTCAAGTAATATGACATGCCTGAGCTACTCCATGTCCAACTAGCCATGGGAAAAATCTGTTTGCATATTCTTGCTAGCTACAGGTCCCCAGCGTAAACCAGGAAACCTGTATGTCATACCTAAAGTTACTAGAATTACTCACCATCCAGCTCAATACCATACTCATGGGTGATTTTAACTATTCCTCCATTAATTGGGAGGTATACATGACCACTAACATGTAGGCCCAAAGATTTCTTGACTTTGTAAATTCAAATGCCCTGGAGCAGCTAGTCTGCACTCTCACTAGGAGAACAAATATTCTAGATCTGGTACTTACAAATATGGGAGAGTGCTGCACACCATACCCCAGTGTGATGTCCTCACTAGTAATATCGGATTACAAAGCGGTCTCCCTTGAAATAAAGTTAAACCTAGTCCTTCCACCTAACCCCAAAAACTTTAGGAACTCCTCCAAAGTAAGTTAGCCAATATTAAGGCACAACGTAGCTAGTTTCTTTGCTCCTCCAAATCCAGAAAACACATACACCTATGCAGAGGCATACACAAAAGCCCTGTATGACCATATAAACAACTGCATAGAAACAGCAGTAACAGACCAAAATAAACTCAGGTCAAACAGCAAAAAAAGCCACCCTGGTGGACCCTTGATATTAATAGGTTGTACAACAAAAGAGAGAAAATCATGTCAAGAAGTAGGAGGGAATGTGCAGAGCAAAAAGACCCTCATTAGTCTAAACAAGTGACTCAGGGAACTAGTCAAGTCTGTGAAAGCAGACTTTGAGTTAAAAATAGACTCCAAGCTAAGGATAACTATAATGCATTTTTCAGTTATGTCTGCAATCTTAAGGGCAACACCCAACAATATGTAAAATTAGATGTAGATGGCATCACCTTGACTTAGCCGGAAGGTATTGCAAATCTGCTGGCCAACAAATTTAGCTCAAATTTCACCTCCCTATCACCCCCAGTACTCCCCCAAGAAATACCTTCCACCACTGCACTGCCAGTTTTCACCGAAGAACAGGTTGCCACTGCATTCTCCGCAGCTAAAAGCACAGCTTCAATGGGGCCTGACAGTGCACTAGGTTGCTTCTTAAAACAGCTTAAATCAGGACTTATCAGGCCCATTAAGACCTCTGTTTAACCACAGCCTCTGGAATGGCTCTGTCCCGATAGAGTGGAGGACAGCAACACTCACTCTCTGGATAAAGAGGGACTATCTACTGACCTGGGAAGTTACAGACCCATAAGTTTGACTAGTCTTATATGTAAAATCATGGAAAGAATAATCATGAACCTGATAAATAATGACATAGGAAACCTCCAAACACTGCACCCAAACCAATTTGTCTTTGTCAAGAGCAGGTCATACTTACTGAATCTGGTGGATTTCTTTGACAAAGTCACTAAGGCCATCTATGAGGGTAAAACAGTACATACCGCCTACCTCGACCTGGCTAAAGCATTTGACACAATTCCAGGCATTATAAATAAACTTACAAAACTAGGCATAAATCCCTACATCACCAGATGAATAGTCAGTTGGCTCATGGACAGGAAATGTGGTTAAAGTGGGTGAATCCAGATCCAGCAAGAGGCCAGTTACTAGTGGTGTGCCACAGGGCTCAGTACTGGGACCACTCATGTTTGAAATGTACTTTTCTGAAGTCAAAGGAATGTGGAAGGCCTCTAGAATACAAAGTTAGTGGATGACTGAAAGCTGGTGGCAATCACTGAATCTCCCAGTTAGGTGGATATCCTTCAGGAGGGTCTGGGTCAGACAAATGATTGGTGCCAGAACCATGCTGGCCTAAAACTAAATTCGAAAAAAATGCATAATTGTTCCCTTTGGGAAGTCAAATACCCTTGCACATTACAACATCAATAGCACATTCCTAAGAGTAGACTCAGAGGTGAGAGATCTAGATACACAGATAGATAGTAGCCTGAACTTTGACCGCCTTGTGTGCACAGTGGTGAGGAGATCCTTCTGTGTGGCACAACTTATAAGTAAAAGTGTGTCATCCATCTTCAAAGAAATCATAGTCCCGTTGGACTCGGCCCTCATTAGACTACTAATCAGGTACAGTGCACCATTTTGCATGTATTTGACTATGCACTTACAGCAGCGGGAACGACGTCAGGGGTTCCTCACAAGGAAACTGCAGGGTGTAAACAATATGTCCTATGTGGATAGACTAAAAGCCCTATCCCTTTACTCTATATCCTACCAGCTGATAAGGGGTGACTTATGCCTGACCTACAAGGAACTCACAAATCCAGTGCTGATGGAGCTGCTACACATCCACAAACCAAACAGCAGGAGGGTTACATGTTCAAGGGATCTAAACTAGGATATAAACTTAGTCAGCAACTCAAACAAAACTTGCTGGAGAGACAGATATGTGTCTCTGAGATTGCCCCTTTTTGAATAGGCTTCCTATTCACATTAAGTAAAGCCCTTCCCTGGCCTTCTTCAAATACAGTTTGGATCAATGGAAGGGGAGTCACAAATTCACACCTGGTGTAGTGCCTATGTCCCTTATGTACAGGTGCAGTCTGTAAGATATTCAGTGCATAGGCATAAATCCATGCCATCCTCTTGCCTTAGGGGCCATATATTCGATAAAATTGGGTTATATTGGCTAGACTTGTAAGGGCTCTTAAGCCATTAAACTAGTAATCTTCTATGAACCTATATGTGGTATCTGAAAAAATGAACACTATAAAAAGCAGGTCAAGCTAGAGAATGGGGCCTTTAGTTGTAAAAAAATAGATTTACTGTAAATGTATAAGGGCAATTGTTTTATCCATCCATTTAGCAAGAAAACTTATTCATGTAAAGGTTAAGCAGATTACAATTCTAAAAATATTGTTTACTTGGTGAGATGTGACATTTGCCAAGCTTTTTATGTAGGGAAAACTAATCTTAAATTTAAAGAACACATCTGAGATCACCTGTCTGATGTTAGAAGACAGGTGAATTCAAAAGCTCTGTATAAACATACTGCTCTAACTGGTAATACACATCAAATTAAATTTATGGCTTTGAAAGTAGTATCTGAGAATATGAGAGGTGGTGACGTAAGCATAAGAATGGAATGTGGAGAATACGCTTGGATTAATGTGATGAGGGTAGATAAATTTCCAGGTTTAAATGGCACTATAAGTATTAAACCTGTATTAAAACAAACACAGCAGCATTGATTGATTTATATATAAGTGTTATTAAAGCTTTTTTTTTCAATAATAATTCTTTATTATTTTTCACTTGCTCATACAAACATTTAACAGGGAAATACAGAGGTAATTTCTGAACAGTTCTTCTATCAACATTGTAACAAGATATATACATTATTTACACGAATGCTTTCACAATTAAAATAACGTATATATAAATAATTCTTCTGTGCAAAGATAATATCTTGAAATAATATGGTTCTTACAAAAGTTATGTTTTATAGTATAGATAACAATGGGGTTTCCTGATTTTGGTGCATTAAGCTAATATAATGTTGAAAATTTGTTCCCAAATCTTTAGATTATTTGGATGTTTACTTTGGCTATTGATAACATATTTGTGGGCTAATATGTGTTTTATCGCTAAGATCTTAAAATTTTCCCAAGAAGTTTGAGTTGGGTTCAGCCAGTTTGTATCTATATAGAGCTTCATTAATAGGAAAATATTCATAAGTATAATCATCTGGGATCTAGGTATATTATTCGGAGGAATGTGTAATATCATAAATTCCGAAGACAATGTTGAATTTTATACCCCATCTTTTGTAGTTGTAGCTTTAGGGAATTCCAAAGTTTATATATACATTTGCAGCTCCAAAACATATGTAAGAGGTCAGCAGTTTCATATTTACAATATGGGCACTTTGGAGAATTCTTGGAGTTGAATTTATACAAGCTAAGGCGTGTGTAGTAGGCATTGAATATCATGAGTTGGGTGAATGTTAGCTTTTGGAGGGAGATTGATTTTGCTGTTAATTTAATTGCATTTATGAATTTACTTTCTTCAATCAATGGTAGTTTTTCTTTCCAATAATTCGATACAAGAAGGTGGTCTTGATATTTGATGGCTTTTATCAGTTTATAAGTGGATGATATATATTTGGTAGCTTGGGATAGAGCTTGCCATATTGAGGTACATTTCATTAAGTTCTCTTTATTAACAGTTAAGTCTTTAAAGTAGCTAATAGATAATTCTTTAATCTGCCTCAATATGACTACATATGATTTGGGGAGATTTGTTTCTTGTCTTAGATCATGGGCAGAATAATTGAGATATGGGTATATATCTTGTAGAGTTAAGTTTATTATAAGTGGGAAGTTTTTTAAGTCTATAAGTTGATTATTGATTCTCAGGTTAGGGTTTCTGTGAAAGGGTTGTAAGATCCTCATATATTGAAATAGATTTAATGATCTAAAGAGATTTTGTAATAATGTTATATACATTTTTATATGTTCCATTAGAGCATATGTTTTAATGATATCTCTGTTTAGAAAGGGTAAAGCTTTGGGATTGATGTTCAAATGTTCGGTGTGTTTGTAACCCAATCTTATCCAGTTAGGGGACCAATTATTATTTTGTATGTCATAGTTAGCTATTCTTAAAATTCTATTGGCATTTATAATTAAATAATAATTTCCAAAGTCGGGTAAATCTAATCCACCTTTATTTTTTGGGGTCATCAAATTATCATATGATATTCTAGTTTTCCTTGGTTCCCATATAAATTTAGCAAGTTCGATGTGGATTTGTTTAAAACATTTCTTGGGGATTAACACTTGAGTGGATCTAAAGATATATAATAATCTGGGTAAGACATTCATTTTTATAATTGAGACCTTTGCTAATGTAGGTAATTTCAGGTTATTCCATCTCCTTAGATCAAATAAAATTTGTTCCCAGAACAGTTTAACATTATTTAGATAGAAGTCCTTATTATCTGTGGAGAATGTGATTCCTAAATATTTAATCTTTTCTTCAGAGTTTACTTGCCCTCTCAAAGATAAAAGTGAAAAGGGTTTAGGTGTTTTCAAAGGAAATATATTGTTTTTTTTAAGGTTTATTTTATAGTTTGATATTAATGCAAAGTCTTCGACAGCAGATAGTATTTTTTTGGTATCAGAGACTGGTGTTGTACAATATATATTAAGATCATCTGTAAAAGCTGCCATAGAGATCTTGGTACCATAGATTATCGGGGCATTATGGTATACATTTTGTTTAATATGCAGAAATAAAGGTTCTAAATATAAATTAAATAGTATAGGGGATAGAGGACAACCTTGACGAGTACCGTTCCTAATTTGAATTCTTTTAGAGAACATTTTATTTATATATAAAGTTGTATAGGGGTTATTATATAATGTTTGTAATATTAGGATGAATTATTGAGGTATATTAGAATAGGGTAAAATGTTAAATAGAAATTTTATGTTAACTCTATCGAAGGCCTTTTGTGCATCAATAATAAGGGCATACATATTTAAATTCTTTTGATTGCCATAAGAGATTAAAGTATGAAGTGTTAAGGTGTTGTCACTAGCTTGCCTATTAGTTAAAAATCCAGTTTGTTCATTAGAAATGATTAAATTCGTTATTTTCTTCAGTCTGGTAGCTAAGATAGAGGTCAGAATTTTAGTATCAATGTTTAAAAGTGATATAGGTCTATAATTGTCTGGGTTTTGAAGATCCAAATTTTCTTTAGGTATAAGAATTGTTTTGGATGCATTGAAATGTAAGTCATTGATTTTGTTATTAATTATAAAGTTTAATGTATATGATAGTATTTTAACAATCGTATTGCCAAAAGATTTATAGAATTCTGCTGTAAGGCCATCTGGGCCCGGGGCTTTGTGGGATTTCAAATTTTTAACTGTTGTTGTTATTTCCTCCATAGAAATTGGTTGTATTAAATCTCTCTGTAGATTCTCGTCAATTTTTGGGAAGTTAATCTTTTGTAGGAAGCCCCTATAATTTTCATTTGTAGGTGATTCACTTTGATCCCCATAAATTTGGTCGTATATCAATTAAAAAAATGTTAATAATATCATTAGATTCCGTATATGTTTTGTTTTTGTAATATAATTCCGGAATTTGAGTGTTATTAAAGCTTTTAATTAATATAATATGAATTTTTATTAGAAGCATTATCAGAAGCATATGAACAAATGACTAGTTTGTTTTCAATCATGTGACTGGTATATATATATATATATATATATATATATATATATATATATATAGATTTATATATATATGTTATAAACTGTGACATGACTTTCTTTTAAGCATTTGCAAAAGCATTGTAAGGCAGTTTTCCTTAAATATGATCTTTGATGTTTGGCATACTCCTTGGTGATTTGAGTTGACTTTTGATTTGTGCATTTAGCTATGTCCGCAGCCTCAAAGGCAATACAGAATTGTGTGCAGAGCTCATTGTAAATGGAGCCACCTATACTGAGCCAGAAGATATAGTAAACCTACTGGCTAACACATTCAGCTTCAACTTTACCTCTGTCTCTCCCCCTTAACCTTCCTTCAGGAAATACCATCAAATGTAACTCCCCCTGCTAACACTAGGGAACAGGTCCTTAATGCTCTCTCTAAGGCCAAGAACACTGCATCAGTGGGCTCAGACAATATCCCAGGATGCCTTCTAAATAGCGTGAAACATGACCTTTCAGGCCTTCTAGAATTGCTGTTTAACTGTATCCCCCAAACAGGCTGCTTGCCTCATGAATGGAGAACAGCAACAGTCATCCCTCCACACACAGATGGGCCATCTACAGACCGTGGAAACTACAGACCTGTAAGTCTCACTAGTCTTATATGCAAAGCCATGGAAAGAATTTTCATGGAAATGATCAATAGTAATATAGTAAACCTCCAGACACTGTAACCAACCCAGTTTGGTTGTATCAAGGGCAGGTCAAGCCTACTCAACTGGTGGACTTCTTTGAGAAGGTCACCAAAGCAGTGGATGAGGGCATAATGGTTCACATTGCCTACCTTGACCTGGCCAAGGCATTTGACACAGTCTCTCACTCGGGTATTGTTGACAAAGTCAAGATGTTAGGTAAAGACCCGTACATCACTTGGTGGATAGCCATCTGGCTGAATCAGAGGAACCAAGAAGTTAAAACTGGGGAGTCTCCCTCTACAACCAGGCCAGTCACAAGTGGAGTCCCTCAGGGATCAGTCCTTGGATCACTCATTTTTGGCATTTACTTCTCAGAATTCAAAGCCAATGTCACTGGTCTCTGGCTGACTACATTTTTAAATGATTGCAAATTAGGAGCTGTCATTGAAGCCTGCACCGATACAAATGTTCTCCAGGAACAGCTGATGCAGACAAACAGCTGGTGTCAGAGCCATGGACTAAACCTAAATGCCAGGAAATGCATAATAGTATCCTTTGGGCAGTCATCCATCTTGGTAACTATTATACTGACAACACACTCCTTAGGGTTGACCCAGTAGTCAGGGACTTATGGACACACATAGATAGTAATCTAGCCTTTGACCATCATGTGTCTACATCAGTGAGGAAATCATTCTATGTTGAGCAATTTATAAACAAATGTACGGCATCTAGGTCCAAGGAAGTCATTGTACCACAGTATCCAGCATTCATCTGACCTATCATTGAGTACAATGCCCCTTTTGGTATGTACCTAACCAGGCACATCCAACAAATGGAACATCCACAGAGGTTCCTCACTCAAAGAATACAGGGAGTAAGTAAAATATCCTGTTTAGACTGCTTCAGGGCCCTATCCCTATATTCTTTCTCCTACAGGCTGTTGAGGGGAGATGTACGCCTGGCATGCAGGGCATTATCAGACCCCACTCTTATGGACCTCCTGCATGTCAGCAAAAGAAACAGCACCAGAATTACCTATTCTAAAGACTTAAACCTTGCCTGTGATATAAAAATAGGACCTGATGAAGAGGCAAGTATGTAACCCAGAGGCTCCCCATCCATGTGAAACAGAGTTCTCCCTAACCCAATTAAAGAGTAACTTGGATAATTGGATGGGGAACAGAAAATTCATCCATGGCTTGGCACCTATGTCTCTAATGGATACAGGCAACCTGTAAATGGTTCATCTCCCAGGCCCCTGCTTGTAAATATTTCCTCTCCCAAGCCGCTGCTTACATTTATCAAGGGTACTAGAACTTGTCAGAGATTTCAGATTCACAGGTTCATAGGTTCATACTAGGCTATCTGCCCTAGGGCATTTATAAGCCTAGCCAGAGTGTGTTTGGCTTTCGCCACCCATTTTAAATTAATTTTGCTATGCCTTTTTTTGAGGTTAGTATACTGTGCCTCTGTCTAACAGTGACACAGAAGTGATAGCCGGGGTAAACCTACGATCTCCCACCCACTCATCAAGATTCCTCTTGAAGAGAGTCAATGTGGGACTCAGCCTAACCTGGACTGGGATTTTATTCCAGAGTGAAGGGAGCCTCTGGGTTATGAATCTGTCCCTCCAACATGTCCTATTTATTTCAGTGCTGAGGTTCAAGTCTCTCGAGCGCGTAGCTTGATGGGATTTGGATTTTCTGAGGTGCAGCATGTCCATTAATTCCAGGTTGGACATGGCTTTATACGTGAGGCACAGGTCGCCTGTGAGCAGGCGGTATGCCACTGAGTAGAGCTGGAGTTTCTTTAACCGGGCAGCATATGGCATCTGTTTGAGCCCTTTGATCCTCTTGGTGAGGTACTTTTGGGGTCTTTCCAGTTGCTGCAGGTGTCTGGTAAGGTACATCCCAAAAGGGGCATTGTACTCAATTATGGGCCTGATGAGGGATGAGTAAAGAGGTACGATGACCTCCCCTGATCTAGATGTGAATCCCTTCATGATTAGGTGGGCTATATAAAATGTTTTTCTAACCACTTTGGCCACGTGGTTGTCAAATGAGAGATTGCTATCAACTTGGGTCCCCAGGTCCCTAATGACTTCTTCTGTACTTAATGGATTACCACCTATGTGGTAATTTGTGGGCACTTTGTTTTCGCCAAAGGGGATGACTATACACTTTTTGGTGTTTAGCTTGAGGCCATGGCTCTGGCACCAGTTGTCTGTTTCTATGAGGCCCTTTTGGAGGATGCTTGTGTCGGCTGGAGAGTTGATTATGGTGCCCAGTTTGCAGTCATCTGCGAACTTGGTCAGCCACAGTCCTTCCGTGTTGGCCTGTACCGCCGAGAAATATATACCGAACAAGAGAGGTCCCAGGACTGAGCCTTGTGGGATGCCACATCTAACTGGTTTGGAGTCTGACATGGCTCCAGCAATTCTAACCATGTGGGTTCTGTCCTTGAGCCAGTTTGCAACCCATCTAGTGACATAGGGGTTTATATTTAAGCTGGTGAGCTTATCTATAATGCCCGAGTGGGGTATTGTATCAAAGGCTTTGGCGAGGTCCAGGTAGGCTGTGTGGACCACCTTCCCCTCGTCAATGGCCTTGGTGACTGTTTCAAAGAAATAGACCAGGTTTAAGAGGCAGGATCTGCCCTTAACAAAGCCAAACTGGGTAGGATCCAGTGTCTGTAGGTCCCCAATATCTTTATTTATGAGGTCCATGATGATCCTTTCCATAGCTTTGCAGACCAAGCTAGTCAGGCTTATGGGGCGATAGTTTCCAGGATCCGTTGAGACACCACCTTTGTGGAGAGGGACCACTGTTGCTGTACGCCACTCTTTGGGTACATATCCTGTAGTAAGGCTAAGATTGAACAGTAGTTTTATGTTTAGGTTTAGCTCTTCTTGGAGTTCATGTAGGACGCAGCCCAGGACACCACCTGGTCCCATTGATGCTGTGTTTTTTGCTTTGGAGAGGGTGGCTCTTACCTGAGCATCTGAGATGTCAGGGGGGGCAGCACTCTGTTGGGATAGATATTTGCCCTTTTGGTGGGGAGAGGGGGGAGAAGTTTGCACTGAACCTGTCAGCTAGGATGTTGGCAATGTCTGTGGGCTCGGTGTATTTTTTGCCATTTTGGACTAATTCTGAGCATATCTGGGAATTCCCACCCAGGTTCCTAACATAACTAAAGAAAGCCTTGTGATTATCCTTAGTGTCCTGTGCAATTTTTCTCTCGAAGCTGGCCTTAGACGATTTTATGAGTGCCCGTAGTTTTTTGCTAATACTGATCAGAGATGCCTTCCCTTTTTGGGATTTTGCTCTATCATGTAGTAGCTTCCTCCTTCTATTGTATAGATTGTTTATGGCTGGGGTCCACCAGACAGGACGTCTGCCTTTGGAGGATTGGGTCTTGGTTTTAGCATGATCCATGCATTCCTGAAGGTGTTCATAGAATGCGTTTATAAAGGATTCTGCGTCTGGGCCGTATTTTCCACAGGCCCGGGGGCTTTGAAGGATTTTGCCTCGGTTTTGAGGCATGTGAAATTTGCTTTAGAGAAGTTTTTCACTGTGGTTTTCTGGGCAGGGGGTGGGGTCGGGATGTGAATATCCAGTGAGATTAGTTTATGGTCTGATCTTACCAGTGAGGGGATACACTTCTGGTCTGGAGCATAGTGTCCCCATGTTGGTGATGATCAGGTCCAGTATGTTTTCCCCTCTTGTGGGAGTGGTAACAGGTTGTTCCATAGCATTTGAGTTTATAAATTCTAGGAACCTTTGGGCTAGGGTATTGGAGCTAGAGTAATGCTCCCAGTCTATGTTTGGGTAGTTGAAGTCGCCCAATATAATGGTGTTTGGAGAGACCTTCATATTTTCCAGTATTCTCAGGAAGACCAAGTGGGGTTCCCATGTTTGGGAGGGTAGTCTGTAGCAGGCTATAAACTGGAAGGCAGTTTTACCCACAGTTAGTTGCATATGGATAGTCTCTGATGCTTCGTGCTGTGCCACCAACCTGGAGGTGTGGGCATCTTTGACGAATATTGATACTCCCCCTCCTTTTGTGGTTCGGTCCAGGTTTTGGGGCCGAAAAGCATGGTATGAGGTATAACCTGGTAGTGCTAGGGTGCTCTCGGGATCCTTGAACCAGGTTTCTGTTACTGCACAGATATCGATGTTCTCCATGCTAAGGAGAGTTTCGAGTGCATGCATCTTGAGGTTTAGACTTCTGGCATTGAGTAGCATTACTCTTAGTTTCTTATCCCTTGTAATACCTATGGAGGTGGGTTTGTCTTTTGAGCCTTGCCTAAAAAAGGCACTAAGGGGGTAGCAAGAGCCTTTGCCAATATCCGAAAGAGCCCAGGGGTGACAGGTGCACGCCGTCCCTAGCGAAGCATCGTGGCTTGTCGAGCATGTCATCCCAGGCTGACAGGCATTGGATCCCCTTTGAATGACACCAACACTTAAGCCAATTGTTGAAATTGATCATCTTGTCTTCATATTGTGGCATCATTCTTGGTAAGGGTAAGATGCTACTCAAGGTCAGGGTCATACCGGCCTGGGCTACATGCTCAGAGAGCTCCTCTATGTCTCTTTTCATCCATGGCTAGGCTTAAAAAGGCCCTTGTGGTCATTAGCCTAGTAAACACCTATGAACCTATATAATACCAAGTGATAGACAATCAGTGAATGGATGAGTTACATGGCAGTTTTGCCATGCCAAAGAGTGGCATGTCAAAGGCTAGTATGTCTAGTTGTATGATTCTCACTTAGGGTGCAAGTAGTTTGGGGATTGGCATAATGGTTAATAGGCTTACCTCACAGATCACATTTGAAAGGGAAATTGAATAGGCTTAAAATGGACTACAAGGACAGCTGTCCTGATATTTACTTATGAACCTATATAAAATATCCACTCACCAGTGTAGCTGTAACGTATACTCAGCAATGTATGATTAAAAAAAAAAAGATTGGGATGGCTTTCTCTGGAAGCAGTATTTAAACTGTTGCAGTTGTGTAATTTCAGACTACTTCATCAGTAATTTATCAGTCAACCTTCCTACGTATTCAGTGCTAAAGGCAGGCATCAGAGCATTCAGCAGTGTTGTTACACACTTAAGGGACTTTGTATGTCAGTAAGGTAGCTGTAATGTATCAGAACTGAAGCATTTCTGAAAGCTGAACATAGTGTTAGAGCATCAGCAAAGTTGGCAGACCTGAATGAAAGACCATATGTTCTCAGTCCTCGTTCTTCCAGGTAATCAGAGCAGTGTAGCTCACAAAGTCAGATAATTTGTAAATGCAGCATAATGTGGCATTTCAGTCACAGCTGCATACATGCACTGCACATGTGTTCATATTGTGTCTTTGTTAATTTGATTAATCACCTAATTAATGGAAATAATTATATAATTTTTTTCCTGTTACTATTTTTGGCCATCAGATTTTTTCAGCTTGATAAAGACCCAGTCATCTCCCTTTTCCATTCTGGCTTTTCAAATCTTGTCATCTTGTGGGGAGGGGCTTCTCTTATGTAGTAGTGATGTGCCTTTTGACACCTTTATCTTATCGGCCAAGCAGTGGAATGTAAGAACCATGAGCTAACAATCCTTCATTAGTAGCAGCTCCAAATTTTTTGTAGCATGCCCAGCACTGCAGTAGGAAGTAGAGTTGAATTTCTGCACAATTGTGACCATGGAAGGTGAAGCACATTTGCACAAGTGCTCCTTGGCAGCACTGTGCCATTTTGAATCTCTTGTGCTTTGGAGCTGCTACACATAGCTGTTTCTCAGATGTCACTCACATGATAAGACCCATCCCCTTTTCTCATCTGATACATAAGCCAGCATTAGTCACTCACTCTTGTCTCTTCTGACATCTCCTTCATGTTAGGATCTGTGCACCCCTGCTGGACTCTTATGCCAAATTCTGCAGTTACTGTGTCTTCCCGCTGTGTCAAAGAGCCAGCTTGAAAGTGCATTTAAGGCAGCTAACATTCTTCCTGATTCAAGTTTCTTTTAGCATTTTTTTGAAAAGCACACAGACAGAGCCAAGTAAGCCAGCAATAAATGTTATTAAAATAATAAGTAGACACTTTCTTGTGCATAATAAGCATAGTGTTATTTGTTCAAATTATATATATATATATATATATATATATATATATATGTGTGTGTGTGTGTGTGTGTGTGTGTGTGGAGAGAGAGATTGATAGATTTATATATTTTGTTCTAGAGATTAATAAAGTAGATGCAAACTGGGCGCTATAATCGACTCTCCAGCCGACACAAGCATCCTCCAAAAGGGCCTCATAGAAACAGACAACTGGTGCCAGAGCCATGGCCTCAAGCTAAATGCCAAAAAGTGTATAGTCATCCCCTTTGGCAAAAACAAAGTGCCCACAAATTGCCACATAGGTGGTAATCCATTAAGTACGGAATAAGTAATTAGGGACCTGGGGACCCAAGTTGATAGCAATCTCTCATTTGACAACCACGTGGCCAAAGTGGTTAGAAAAACATTTTATATAGCCCAACGTGTCTTGAATCAAAATTTACTTTAATAAAGAACAAAAAAATAAAAAGTAAAATATTACATCAAGCGCTTTCGCCTGGAGTCATACCAGGCTTTATCCAGGCAAAAGCGCTTGATGTAATATTTTACTTTTTATTATATTTTTATTAAAGTCAGTTTTGATTCAAGACATGTTGGACTGTTCCGTTCCTTTCAAGCCTTTAGATATTTTACTTTGTTCTTGGTTTGGATCTGCTTTGTTTTGATTTTATATAGCCCACCTAAGTGGAATCTTGATGAGTGGATGGGGAATTGTAGGTTTACCCCGGGTATCACTTCTGTGTCACTGTTAGACAGAGGCACAGTATACTAACCTCAAAAAAGGGCATTGCAAAATTCATTTAAAATGGGTGGCGAAAGCCAAACACACTCTGGCTAGGCTTATTAATGCCCTAGGGCAGATAGCCTATTATGAACCTATGAACCTATGTTAGGGTGGATACTTTTTAATTCTATTTTGGAAGTCATGAGTTAATTAGACAGTGGAGGTTTAATATTTTAAGTTATTCATTTCTCAATGAGTCAGTGAATTTGAACATTTTTTAATGAGTTTTGAAATATTTACTGTTTTGAACATATTCTTTTGCATTCACAGAACTTGTAAAAAAATGCTGTTTGAGTGATAGCCATTTTAGCCAATCATAAAACTGGTTATAATGATGTTACATTTTAGTATACATTTTAAGCTGATTTTTCCAGATATCTGATGAAGTTCTTATATGTTTTAAGTCCAAGTGAAAGTACCCACTTATTTATGACTTGGTGGCTTATTTTACTCTCTGTGTGTGCTTTTCAGAAACTTATTCTTTGTGGTTAATGAATGATGGCAGTTATTAGTAAATGTGATTGTTCTTTACAATTAGTAACATGATTAAGGCTGTTTAATGTTGTGTGTATTATTCATAATCATGTTTTATCTACAACATTATGTACTAATACAGTTCCTTGTTGCTACATATTCCATATGAGATTCTGTTTTTGATGGAGACCCCTGTGTTTTCCAGGGTGAGCTGTTCTCTACAGATATCTTCAGGAAATGGACTATGCAAGTTGATACAACTCAGTTAACATAAGTATAATAAAAAGAAGAACTGGGGGAGGGGTCTTATTTGGTTAGTTTCTGCAAAGTATTAATTATACTGACTTAATCTTCCACAATTTCACCCACATTTGTGCATACCATTTCCCATTTCTGCCTGCATCTGTTTCTTACTGGCCTTGGTCATTTTTTTTTTTTTTGCCTTTTATGCTTTCATGCTTTTAAAATCAATACCTACCTACATGTCTGTGTTCATTGATAAAAGTTTCCCCTCCTGTTTTCCCACATAACCTCTTGTTGTGCTCACTTTGCAACTGTAGCATCACTGCTATTTCCTTATTTCTTCTTACAACTCTTATCCTTTGTCATTATCTCATCTAAGCTAATTTTTTTTCAGAAATGCTGAAAATATTAACACTACATTACTTCTCTCTTGCTTTTTTTGGTTTCTGTACTTGTATGTAGCAGATAAGCATTTTGTCTCATTTCATACTTTATTTCTGTGAGTTAGCGTGCTGAAAAATGTAGACCAGAGAAAGAAACAAAGTAAAAAAATAAAGAGTACTTTATACATACTGCTTATTTGTTGGTGGACACATACTGAGTGACACAGCAAAGATTAACCACAGATTCATTCCTGTCAGCACACATTAGTACAGTAATGCACACATGCAATGTTCCATGAACATACACAAATGGACCAGTAGTGATTTGATGCTGTTAGTGAAACATACACATACATGTACATAGAAAGAAGTAGCCAAGCACACAGTGGTAGTTAGGCCTACATGCTTACAGTTACTGAACTGCATACATGGTGATTTGTATAAAGTGGTAAGAAGCTGGGTTTTTATTTGGAAAGTGAGCAAGATGAGAATGGTAAGGGGGAACGATGAACACCACAGACTATTCATGATCTCAGCACATGGTAACACTCTGCAGTGTGTCGTATATCATGTAATTCCATTCACGCATATGTATCTGTATGCACATAAACAGGTATAATATTGCAGTCATTTAAGCCCAAAGGGTGTTAGAGTGAATTAGATCACCTTCTGCTTAACAAGCAGATGTACATAAGTATCACTATTCAGATGAGTAATGTTTTCTAAGAATACCCAACCAGCACTACTTCCTCAAGTACTATGCTTCCTGATAAAATGTATTCCGATTTACATGAATAACATGCACTGCCTTTTTTTCTACATATTCTCCATTTAGATAGGTTTGTTGGTGTATTACAGTTAAAAAGAAAATTAAAATGCTTCAGGTTTATTGCTCATGTCACATAACAATCTTTTATGTATGCCACCTCATCCTGTTTAAGTATGTGTGTACAAGTGCTATTGCTAAGTGGAGCTGGAGAGGATTGTTTGGTTTATGTGACACTGAAATTGAGTCTTCTTGTCTTCTTGTGCATTTAATTTTCCATGATAACGACTAAGGAAAATACTAAGGTCCTATAGAGCTATTACAACATTTTTTAAAACTATGAAATCTCAACCTATACCACCTTAATTTCATGCTTGTCCTAAGAACTTTCAAAGTACTCCATTGTCATTACTTAATTTAAATATGTACAAACCTTTTGGAAAATCTCTTTAATGATGTTATTTATTTGGGATCTGTTTTAAAAGATTGAACACCCAAACATTGAATGACAGTTCATTGATACTGGAGCATCGAAGAATACAGTTATGGAAAGCTGACTTGTTCGAATCATACTTCATCAAATCTCAATAGTTTGCCAACAGCTAAGTCGTTGATATCTTACATGTTACTTTTGGTATGTATAACATGATGGTAATAAATATTTATATTCATTCTGACTTACTTACGCACAGATTTTTGAATTGCTGGCCAACTGTTGCAATTTGATGTGGTGAAATTTGAGCAAGATGGCTTTTCACAATTGTATTCTTCGATGTTCTGGTCTCGATGAACTGGGGTTCGATGTTGTGGACATTTGATCTTTTAATATGGAGTCATTTATTTGATAATCAGACATGTAAAGTAATCCAGATGAACCATTTTCTGTAATGACTTTGCCAAAGAAACCAAAAGCGGTGTGCTTTAGAAGTGCAGTCTACACAGTGCAGTTGTATGCAATGCAGACTGCAACTACCACTGTACATATGAAGGAAGGTTCAGTAAGAGACTCAAAGATTTAGGAAAAAAAAGTTATAATTATGAAACAAAAAGTTATAATACTAGTGCCCTTTACACAGAAATAAACGGACATAAACTCTAACCAACAGGTTTAGAGTGACAGTACTGACTGCTTTTCAGGTATTAATTTCTTCCATTGTAAGATTCTGCAGCCCTAAGTTTGAAAATTGACTCAGAATATTTTACAAATTCTTAGAGAGTGGACATTAGGGAGAGACCTGCTCCAGCCAGTGAGGTCATAGACTGAGAATGTTGTCTCACCTTCACTTCAAATGTCCTAGGAATGAGTAGGGTAAATCCATTATTCCCATGCTGGAGGTTCTTGGGAATGACTAGGGTAAGTCCATCATTCCCATGGTGGAGATTCCTGGCAGTGACTAGGGTAAGTCTGTCATTCTCATGGAGGCGGTTCCTGAGAATGACTAGGGTAGCACCATCATTCCCATGGTGGTGGTTCCTGGGAATGACTAGGATAAGTCCGTCATTCCCATGGCAGAGATTCCTTGGAACAACTAGGGTAAGTCCATCATTCCTTGGCCAGGGTTCCTGGGAATTACTAGGGTAAAGCCATCATCCCATGATAGTGGTTCCTGGAAATAACTAGGCTAAGTCCATCATTTCCACAGTGGAGGTTTCTGGCAATGACTATGGTAAGTCCATCATTCCCATGGTGAATGTTCCTGGAGGGAGCAGATTCTAACATTTTCTGGCTCTGTAGAGTTCAGTAATTTTGTAACTAAAATTTGTGGTTGAGTACACCCAAGAATAAGGTTAACCTGTCTTAGAAGAGCATCTATGTAATGCTGCTTAAGGTGTGTAAGTGGCATCTCATTCAAGGGCCAGAAGTGTAAGCCTGCTAGTTTTGGGGAACCCAAAGGCAGCTGAAGTTAGTAATACAAACAGACGTAACAATGGTTATTGCTAATAAAAATGGATTCTTCCTAAATTGTTTGCAGTGCTTGTAAAATAAACTGTTAAACTTATAAAAGAGTTTAAAAACTGAGTATTAAGAATGTGTGTTAAAAGTAAAGAATGTAATAATTCCATTTACCAAGATATGTATAGCAAGGATAGACTTTCCACTGTGTGATTCCTTAAACTTCTTGTATTAGAGGCAACACGGAATGTTTGCAAATGACCCTTTAAGGACATCAGGTGTTTAATCTATATAGCAATTCCAAATGTCCATAGCTTTTTTTTTTCTTTTAAAGTGTATTATGTTTCAGCCTTCATTTGGCATCATCAGCACAGAATAAGTGGAATGTTTTGCTAACCTTTAGAAACACACAGTTGTCGTACCCAGCTGATATCCATACCCATTTGGGTGTCTGCAAAATATCCCAACCAACAAACTAAAACAATGAGTAAAAAGGTTGCACAGAAAAAACAATCAGTAAAAATGAAAAGAAAAATCTAGCAAGGCTAGACTTTCCACAATGTGATTCCTTAAACCTCTTGTATTAAAGCAACATGGGATATATGCAAACCACCCTTTAAGTGTTTCAGCTATATGGCAATTCTGAATGTCCATAATTATTTTTTTCATGGACATTCAGAATTGCCGTATAGCTAAAACGCATCTATATTACATAATCAAACTGTTAAAAGTTCAAATGTCATATGGTCGACATCATATGATCGAACATTTAAAAGTTCGAAAATGTAATAAAAAAATAAACCAAAGAAAAAAACCTACCTGAACGGTTTAAGCAGGGGGGCAAGATCCCTGCACCCCCTACACCCCCTGCTCTTTAAATAAACCAACTCCAAGATCACACTGCAGTGCAGAAAGGGAAAACTTCCAATTCCGCACTGTAAGGAGATCTCTTTTGAAACGTTTGAACTTTTAAAAGTTCGATCATATGTTGTCAACCATATGACGTTCAAACTTTTAAAAGTTTGACAAAGTGATATAGACCCACTAAAATACCTGATGTCCTTAAAGGGTCATTTGCATATATCCCATGTTGCTTCTAATACAAGAGGTTTAAGGAATCACACTGTGGAAAGTCTAGCCTTGCTAGATTTTTCTTTTTGTTTTTACTGATTGGGTTTTCTGTGTGACCTTTTTACTCATTGTGTTAATTTACCAAGATATGGGAATAGCTGAATATTATTACATGTAGCCCATTCTTCCCGTTCATAGCTGAACATTATTATTTTCAGCCCCTTCCTTCCTGGTCCTAGCTGAACATCATTATATGCAGACCATCATTCGTGTTCCTAGCTGAACATCATTATATGCAGCCCATCATTCCCTTTCTTAAGCGAACATTATGTGCAGCCCATCATTCCCGTTCCTAGCTGAACATTATTACTTGCAGTCCATTCCTTCCCGTTCCTAGCTGAACATCATTAAATGCAGACCATCATTCGTGTTCCTAGCTGAACATCATTATATGCAGCCCATCATTCCCTTTCTTAAGCGAACATTATGTGCAGTCCATCATTCCCGTTCCTAGCTGAACATTATGTGCAGTCCATTCCTTCCCGTTCCTAGCTGAACATCATTATATGCAGTCCATCATTCCCGTTCCTAGGTGAACATTATTATGTGCAGCCCATCATTCCCGTTCCTAGCTGAACATCATATGCAGCCCATCATTCCCGTTCCTAGGTGAACATTATTATGTGCAGCCCATCATTCCCGTTCCTAGCTGAACATCATATGCAGCCCATCATTCCCGTTCCTAGGTGAACATTATTATGTGCAGCCCATCATTCCCGTTCCTAGCTGAACATCATATGCAGCCCATCATTCCCGTTCCTAGCTGAACATTATTATGTGTAGCACATTCCTTCCCCTTTGTAGCTGAACATTATTATGTGCAACCCATCATACCCGTTCCTAGCTGAACATCATTAAATGCAGCCCATCATTCCTGTTCCTAGGTGAACATTATTATGTGCTGCACATTCCTTCCCGTTTGTAGCTCAACATTATTATGTGCAGCCCATCCTTCCCATTCCAGCAGTTATTAAGCAGGATGGAAGAATTTCTTCACTACAGGCAGAGTGCCAGAGACCACACTGTTGGCTTTGATGAAGCAAACATGAAGAAGATGGCGCTAATACCACCTGCAGTCCCTATAAAAATATGATTGGTGGACACTTACAGTAATACAGAAGGATAAATAGAAGCACGCAAGTCAACTACTTCACAAGTATTTAAGGCTGCGGAGATCCCATGAATCATTCAGATCATGTGACTGATAAATGTAACATAAAGCACCCCGGACTGAGCCCTTTGGTGTGCTAAGTATATCATGTAATTTCATTCACAGAGATAGATACAACATATCTGTGCATTCCCATTTTCAAGTTTAAAAATCCGGTCTCAAGGTAGCTTTCCTTAGTATGCTTATTTACTGGCCTCTGCGATATATTCAGACTTCCGGAATTCCCCACTGATTGTGCAAGGTGTACACTTCTTCAGTTTGCAGTGTATTTTTATTTACTTATTTTCAGTTTGTTTACTGTGATGGCTGGACTGTACAAAGAGATAATTTTCAGTGGAGGTCTTGGGAGAAAAGCTCCACAAAATTAATTTTAAGTGATATAATCAATATGTACATGCATAAAGATCCACTGTATACAATGGACAGACATATATATGTAGAATATATAAGAAATAGGCATGTACATATATCTATACAGAATAGGCATGTGTATATACAGTATGGAGAATAGGTGGACAGGCATGCATAAAATGAAAATAGAAAACCTTGCAAGAGGTTATGGTTTGGCTGTTGGGCCTCTGAGCTCTTTTATTCAGCAGAAGAGTATTTGTTTTTATTTTATCCTGCCAACAGTACATTCATTCCCTGGGAAAGTGGTGCTGTGATTTCAAAAGAGGTGGTGTATACATTCAGATTTATGTAGACCTGCTGTTGCTGTCAGTTTTTGTTGCATGCCTGTTATTGACTTCTGTCAAGTTTCTATGGGGGAAGTTGTGGCAAGCAGTACCTCAGCTATCTCCCCAGGAAGGGAATGTCAGCCTTTTGTCACTTGATCCCCCCCTGAACTTCAGCTAGCCTTACTGGATTGGGGTTGTCAATCATTTGCAGATCACTGGCTTATATACCAGGAGATTTTTAGCCAGACATGAGGTCTTTTATACACACCTGGGTCACTAAGTTGATGCGCCAAAATTTGACAATCAGCAGACTAGAACACTTTGATTTAATCAGTGGCGATGCCTGTAGTCAGCGTGTTATTGTTAGTACTACTAAGGACCGAATCAGTTGTCATCAAACTCTGGAGCTGGTATGTAAAGCAGATCTGCTGCTGTACCACTGTGAAGTTGAGTAATTCACTTTTCAAAAAGAAATACGATGATGAAAATCACCACGACACAGGAACCACACTGACGTCACAGAAAATATTGGTAACCAAATTTATTCTGGTACCTCGGCCTTTCGCCTTCAAGGAATAATTAAAAAAAAATCTCCATTTATACATCATGTACTTAAACAATAAACACATATTTTTAATTAGTAAATGCTAAAAACAGCAATTTTAAAAACGGAAGAAAATTCCCATCACATCTTAAAATAAAATACTCATTTTTTACATAAGTGTTCTAATACATAACTTAAAACAAACGTTCTCATTGTTACTGCATCATTATTGTATTTTATTTTAATTTACACATACTTAATCTTATTTTATGATTTTTTTTTGAGATTTACTACTTATAAACCAAAAAAACTTAATGAATGCAGGACCTTATACCTTATAAGGTAAAATTACTATCCAAATTCATATCTCAGGGATATAAAGTATGATAATTAATAATCATCCTGCACCATCCTGCACTCTGACTTATTTAGTTCCCTCTTAAAATCGCCCGTTAGCTGAAGGTCATGCTAATGAGTATTTCACTTTAAGGTGTGATGGGAATTTTCTTCCCTGTTTTTAAAATTGCTATTGTTAGCATTTACTAATTAAAATATGTGTTTATTGGTTTATTGTTTAAGTACATGGTGCATAAATGGAGATTTTTTTGGATTTAAATTATTCCTTTAAGGCGAAAGGCCAAGGTATCAGAATAAATTTGGTTATCAATATTTTCCGTGAAATCAGTGTGGTTCCTGTGTCGTGGTGATTTTCATCATCATGTTTCTTTTTGTATTTTGGATAATTCACTTTTCAGGAAAGTCGGCGAGGCTTATAGCACTAAAGGCTACCAGTGAAAAGAAAAGAAGTAGGTAGTGTCGTCCACCTTGTCAGGATTGCTAGTTTTTTAGCATTGCTTCTGTAGTGAAAACTGTGCCTCATATCACTTTAGCAACCAGTGTGCCCCTGTTCAGTGCACATTGCAGATGCATACTTGCACATTAGCTTAATTGTTGTGTTTCTTTTCTGCAGCAGCTTAAAAAGTTGTTTTGCTTGTCTGCTGTAGTTGTATTAAGTGTTATGGCCATTTTTATATACCAGTCACATTCCTTTTGATATTGTGTCTGTTCATAGGTTCATAGGTAGATACTAGGATATCTGCCCTAAGGCATTTATAAGCCTAGCCAGAGTGTATTTGGCTTCCACCTCCCTATTAGATTAGCCTACTGTGCCTCTGTAAAGTAGGTCACAGAAGGTACCCTTTTAAGATTAGTTTACTGTGCCTCTGTCTAGCAGGGACACAGAAGAGATCCCAGGGGTGAATTTGCGATTTCCCATCCACACGTCTAGATTTCGCTTGAAGAGGGTCAGCGAGGGGCTATGTCTAACATGAATTGGGATTCTATTCCAGAGTGAGGGGAGCCTCTGGGAAATGAATCTGTCCCTCCAGCATGTCCTATTTATTTTTGTGCTGAGGTTTAGGTCCCTGGAGCATGTAGCTCTAAGGGACTTGGATTTTTTGACATGGAGCATGTCCATTAATTCTGGGTTTGACATGGCTTTGTACGTCAGGCATAGATCGCCTCTGAGTAGGTGGTAAGCAACTGAGTAGAGCTAGAGTTTCTTTAGTCGAGCTGCATAGGACATCTGTTTGTAGCCCATGATCCTCTTAGTGAGGTACTTTTGGGGTCTCTCCAGTTGCTGCAGGTGTCGGGTAAGGTACATCCCAAAAGGGGCATTGTATTCAATTATGGGCCTGATGAGTGACGAGTAGAGGGGCACAATGACCTCTCTTGATCTAGATGCGAACCCTTTCATGATAAGGTGGGCTATATAGAAGGTCTTTCTAACCACTTTGGCAACATGATTATCAAAGGACAGATTACTATCTACGTTGGTCCCCAAGTCTCTAATTACTTCTTCTGTACTTAATGGATTACCACTTATGTGGTAATTTGTGGGCACCTTGTTTTTCCCAAAGTGGATGACTATGCACTTTTTAGCATTTAGCTTGAGGCCGTGGCTCTGGCACCAAGCATCCATCTCTGTGAGACCCTTTTGGAGGATGCTTTTGTCAGCTGGAGATTCGATTATGGCCCCCAGTTTACAGTCATCTGTGAACTTTGTCAGCCATAATCCCCCCATGTTAGCCTGAACCTCAGAGAAGTATATACCAAACAAGAGAGGTCCCAGAACTGAGCCCTGTGGGATGCCACTTGTAACTGGTTTGGATTCGGACATGGTACCTGCAATTCTGACCATGTGGGTTCTATCTCTGAGCCAGTTTGCAACCCATCTTGTGATATAGGGGTTGATATTTAAGCTTGTAAGCTTATTTATGATGCCCGAGTGGGTATTGTGTCAAAGGCTTTTGCGAGGTCCAGGTAGGCTGTGTGGACTACCTTGCCCTCATCTATGGCTTTGGTAACTGTTTCAAAGAAATCAGCTAGGTTTAAGAGGCAAGATCTGCCCTTAACAAAGATGAATTGGGTAGGGTCCAGTGTCTGGAGGCTCCCAATGTCTGGTTATGAGTTCCATGATAATACGCTCCATAGCTTTACAGACCAGACTAGTCAGGCTTATGGGGCAATAATTTCCGGGGTCCGTTGTGGCACCATCTTTGTGGAGTGGGACCACTATAGCTGTACGACATTCTTTGGGTACATATCCTGTAGTAAGGCTAAGTTTGAACAGTGACTTAATGTGAGGGTTCCGTTCTTCTTGGAGCTCGTGTAAGACACAGCCTGGGACACTGTCCGGTCCCATAGATGCTGTGTTTTTTGCTTTGGAGAGGGCAGCTTTCACCTGTGCATCTGCTATGCAGATTTTATTGTGATATTTATGTTTAACCAGTAATATCTGTTGTCAATGTATTGTCTTGGTGAACTACTCCAAATCTTTTGGATTTCTAACACCATGATGGGAGTGGACTCCATTCCTAAAAGTACGATTAAAATTCATGAAATTAGTATTGTTTCAGTCTTTGATGTCAGCCAGAATTGCTCTTCTCAGCACCAGGAATGTGCCCACTAATGACTCCTTCTGCAGTCTGTATGGGGTTATATGTACTGGTAACATGTCTAAATACGATTGTAGATTCTTTTTTGTAAGACACGTTGCTCCTACTACTATTGGAACTGTCTGGGTATTTTTCTTCCACATTGCTCTTGTTTCTGCCTGCAAGTCCTGATATATTATGACTTTGTGTCTCTCTGTATGCAAGACACTGTATTCACTGGGTGTGGTGATTTCAGTGAGCAATGTTACTTTTCATAGACCACTATATCTGGTTTTCTAGCATCTATCCTTTGAACTATTGGTAATGGGTGATCACATGTGATGTAGACCATCATTTTCTATGATGCTTTGTGGCTCATGTTTCCAGTCTTTTCAGCCACTTCAGTACCATAATGCTTGCACAATCCCTAGTGCAACAGCCTTGCCACATTATTATGCCTTTCAGTATACAGTTCTTCTGCCATTAGTATGTCACAACCAGCAATGAGATGTGCAACTGTTTCCAATTCTGTTTTACAAAACCTACATCTATCTGTTTCTCCCACATGTTCAATGGACTTTATAAACCAACATGTACATAGCCCACTGTCTTGGGCCACCAATGTTAACCTTTCATCTCTTGTTTTGAATTCACCTCTCCTTAACCATTCCTGTGTTCGATCCTTATCAACATGAGGTTCTTCTAGAAGTTTTCTATGCCTGCAACTATATTTATGCATTTTCCACATTTCTTGCCTTCTCATCTGGTCCTTCACCTTATATTCTTTCTTTTGTTTTTTGGCACATTCAGTTGTTGCCTGATTTTTATCTACTTCTGGTTTGATTTCCAGTTCTTTAGATCACATTCTTGTCCCAAACTGATGTTTTCTTGGTGCTACAATTTTCTAGCTTTAAAGGTTGCTTTTACATATTTATCAAGACCAAATGGCATTTTTATATCATCTGAAAAAGTTTTGACAACTTAACAGTTGTGTTTACCATTCCTCATCTGATGAGCTATACAGTTTTGAATCATCGACAAAGAGAAGATGAGATGTCTTTATACTTTGTTGTTTTTTAAGGGCCAAATTATAGCCATGGCCTAAGCTGTTAAGTAGACAGCTTAATGGGTTAAGGGCAAGACAGAGTAGCAATGGTGACATATTCACCTTGGAATATCCCCTTTGAATTTTTATCCCTAGAATAATAATTTGTCCTTTAACATGGCTTAATTACAAAGTGGTCTGCTACTATTTCATGGTCACTGTAATGTAGTTGATCAGTGTAGGGTGTATCTTATACAGTTTTAAGCACTTTTTTGTAGTCAATCCATGCCATACTTAAATTTTTCCCCTTTTTGCAGTTCTCCACTATGACTTTATTTAACAACAAATAATACTTTGTTCCATAAGATTTTCTTTTATTGCTCTTTTGTTTTGTTGTCTTAATTGAGTTTTATTCTAAATGACCGGAAACTCTGTCGGCATCAATTCCAGTGTATAGTTTATATGTTGTCGGAAAGAGTGTTTTTGGTCTATAATTTTTAGAGTAGATTGCAGATTCACTCTTAAGAAGGAGTATCGTTTTTCCTGTTGTTAGCCAGGTTGGTGTCTGTTCGGGGTGTGCATATAAATAGTTCTTACTCATGGCTAAATCTTTGTGCAAAGATGTTAATACTTTTAACCATTTAAAACCCAGGGTTTTCCAATTAGAGGATTTTCTTAACTTTGTTTCAATCTCTCTGTTACTTCATCCCATTTCATATCCTGTACCTTTAAACTTCTTATTCTTTCTTTTACTACTTTTATCCATTTAGCGTCTTTGTTATGTTCTTCAGGATCTTCATAAATACTTCTCCAAAAGGTATCTATTTCATCTTTTTTTGGTGGTCTTTCAATTCCTATTACCTTGTTTCCCAATTGTCTATAAAACTTTTGTGGGTCATCAATAAATTTCTTCATAGTTTCATAGGTTAGTACTAAGCTAACTGCCCATGCGAGCCATTTTACTCTATACTCTATAACTTCAACTTCTATTTTTTTAACTTCGACTTTACTAATCTTCTTTTCTAAATTCCCTCTTTGTGATATTTTTTTTTTCATTGTGAAATTTTCCATATCTGGATGCCTTTGCCTGTATTTCTGTTTGAATATCTGGGTCTATATTGAATCAGCGAACGCTTAAAAAAGTGAACTCTGATTCATCGACCCTATGTAAGCGAAAGCTTACAATCCTGAACTCCCGGAACAGTGATTTTTTTCCCAGGGAAAAAAAAATCGCCGGGCTGGTTTCAGGAGTTTGCCATTTCCTCCACTGTGGTGAGATCTCGGAGTTGGTATATTTAAGTGGGGGGGTCTGGGGGGCACAGCCCCCCACATTATATACTGTTTTAAGATTTTTTTTTTTTTTTTGGTGGAACAGCGATTTTGTTTCCTGGGGAAAAAAATCATTGTTCTGAGTGTTCGGGACTGTAAGCTTTCACTTAAATAGGGTCGATGAATCAGCTTATGCTGATTCAATATAGACCTGATTATGGGTCTTTGGGGCTGCCTTCTTTATATTGATTAATTTGGCTTTCACCTTTGCATAAATATTGCATCATATCAAATCTCCCTTTCTTTCTCATGTCCATATTTCTTTTTTATACTTTTCAAAAACATTTAGGTTTTATTTATATTTTCACACTTCCTCAGATGCTTCCTTTTCCAAATAGATCAAAGTTTCTTGGTCTATGTACTGTTTTTAACATATCTGTTGTATTGTTGAATACACATTTTTATTTGAAGCTTCTGACAGTTTTTCTTGTGGAAGTATTTTTCTTTCCTCTCGTTTCTCTCCTAATATTTATGTATATCTTGTGTTTGGAAATGCTGGGCTTTTTGCATAATAGTAACAAGACATAATTTCCTTATCTTCAGTAGTCCACTCTTTCGTCTTTATGGCTCTTCTTTGGCCTATCAGATTTTGTGATTTTTGTGGACTGTTACTTCCTTCTACAGCAGGGGGAGCCATCCTTCCCTGGGCCTGGCCTGGCCTCATTGTAGGAATGTTTCTGTATTTTGAGGATTCCAAACTGTCATTTTTTTCCACTCCTGGCATTAGTGCACCTACCAGGATTAGGCACTTTTTATCCTGGGTCTTGTGCACCCAGCTATCTTTTTTAATGTTTAACCTTCTACTTCTGTCCATGATATTTGCTATATAAATACAGTCTATGTGTCAGTGTCACCTTGGTGAGATTTTGTGAAGAACAGGGTTCACCGTGTGAAGGTACTCACCAAGACTTGAAGATGAATTCAATTTCAGCAATACTACTGTCCTCTGCTTGTTGACTTATCTCTCCATTTGGACCCCATATCTTGCTATATGGCGTGGGGCATGCCTGACAAGGGTCCTTGGACCATTACTCTCACTTAGTTAAAAGACTGTAAATAAGAAACTGAGTAAGTTAGTAAATAATTAAATCAAGAGATAAATGGTGTGTGAGTTAGATTGTCAAATAACTTGTTCCCCAAAGTAAAAGTTATCTGACTGAAGTAATATAGTTTCCTTATTTATATTATTTGTAATAAGGATGTTTGTAATGGTTTTATAATCATTAGTAATGTTATATTAACCTTTCAGGAAATTCAGATCTTTCACTGACGGTTTGCAGAGTAAACAGTAGTATTCACACTGTAATTAGACAGCATGAGAAGGGAATTATTTGTCAGAGTCCTACAAGTCACAGACAGAAGGAGTACGGAATTCATGGAAGCAGAGAGGAGTAATCTTATGTTAAAAGGACTAGTTTTATGAAGGAAGGAGGGATTAGGCCTGTTTAACTTGGGTCTAGATGATGAGATGGTTACTTTCTCTTCTTGTAGCTTTACACTGTCTTTTGCACGTGACAGTAACACAAGGCCTTCTATACTTATGTAAAGAACTTCCATGGCAATACCCAGATTTGCTCTGAGCTACTGCACAATGGTACCTCCTATACTGAGCCAACAGATATTGCCAGTATACTGGCCAACAGATTCAATGCCAGCTTTACCCCGCCCCCACCAAAGGACCAATCACAATACCAGTAGATTGCCAGGCACCCAGTATTACTGCTGCACAGGTTAAAACGGCACTGTACAAGACCAAGAATACAGCTTCTTTAGGACCTGACAATATCCCTGGCTATGTTCTACATGAACTACAGAGTGAACTGGCACCTCACCTGTGTGCCCTGTTCAATCATAGCCTCACCTCAGGCTTTGTCCCTACTGAATGGCGCACTGCTATAGTCATCCCTCTCCACAAAGGAGGAGCAACTGTAGACCCTGGGAACTATCTCCCCATTAGCCTGACAAGTCTGATATGCAAAGCTATGGAACGCATCATCATGGACCATATAAACAAAGATATAGGGAATCTCCAAACTCTGGATCCCACACATGCCTGCTCAAACTTGGTCGACTTCTTTGAGTCAGTCACCAGAGCTGTGGATGAAGGCAAGGTGGTTCATACAGCCTACCTTGATCTGGCCAAGGCCTTTGATATCATTCCCCACTGAGGAATCATAGAAATACTCACTAAGCTAGGCATCAACCCCTACATCACTAGGTGGGTTGCAAACTGGCTCACAGATAGAACCCACAGTGTGAAAGTAGCTGACTCCAAGTCAGACTGCCGACCAGTCACAAGTGGAATCCCACAGGGATCAGTCCTGGGTCCTCTCCTGTTTGGTATCTACTTCTCAGAAGTCCAGTCCAACACGAAGGGACTCTGGCTGACAAAGTTTGCAGACAGTTGCAAGTTGGGAGCCATTATTAACTCCCCAAATGATGTTGACATCCTACAGAAAGGCCTCACTGAGACCAACAACTGGTGTCAGAATCATGGCCTTAAGCTCAATACCAAAGGATGTGTCATCATCCCTTTGGGAAAAACCCAGTTCCCATGAACTAATCACATCGATGGTAGTCCACTGAACACAGAAGGCGTTATAAGAGATCTGGAAACACAGGTTGACAGCAACCTCTCTTTTGACCACCACACTGCCACTATGGTCAGAAAGTCCTTCTGTGTGGCATATCTCATTACTAAGGGTTTTGCATCCATGAAGAAAGAAGTCATTGTCTCCCTCTACTCTTCCCTCTTTAGGCCAATCATCAAGTACAATGCCCCATTTGGCATATACCTCACTAGACACCTGCAACAACTGGAGAGGCCACAAAAGTACCCCACAAAGAGGATCCTAGGCCTTAAACACTTGTTCTATATGGACAGACTCAAAAAACTCCAACTATTCTCTGTCTCATATCGCCTACTTAGAGGCGATCTCTGCTTGACTTACAAAGCCATGTCTGATCCATCTCTGTTAGAAATGCTCCATCTAAAGAAATCCCAATCCATCCGCACCACACACTCCAAAGACCTCAACCTCATTACCACAATCAACAGAACTTACTGGCGGGACAGATTCATAACCCAGAGACTGTCCATGCTATGGAATAGACTTCCCATACATGTCAAACAGAGCACCTCACCGGCCCTTTTCAAGAGAAATCTTGATGAGTGGATGGGAAATAGAAAATTCACCCCGGGAATCACTCCAGTGGCTCTACTTGACAGAGGCACTGGAAACTAAGGTCAGGTGTCAAGATGCCAGGGTAATCCTGTGAGCTAAGTTTGTAAAGGCTCCAGGGCCATTAGTCTTGTATACACCTATAAACCTATGAACATGTTTCTTATTTTCCTGAATTTTAGGTCAGAATGAATAAATAAGCCAAGTGGCTTAAATGGTATTACTTTCTTTCCTCCTCATGGATAGCACTTTCTATATAATTTTATGGAATGCTGATTTCAGGATTATAACCATTGACTTAATTTGCTCATTTCCAACAGATTTTCCTTATCCTAAGAAAACACATCTACCTTGGTTAGCTTGCTGTCCATAGCAAAATCCATTATGTATGTGTTGTGTAGTACATACCCATAAAAAAATGATTCTGATACTGTTTCCAAAGTGGGTCTGTAGGATTACAAGTAAATTTGAAGATATTTTACACCAGCAAAAACTGTGCCTGTGCCCATGGCAGAAAGACACATGATTCTGGATAAATGGGTCAATGCTTTTCCATTCTATCTTTGGGTAACAAATAATGACAACTATATTATAATTTTTTTGGCAAATCATTTGAGACATTTAATTTCAAGTTAACATAGGCAAATACTGGAAAAAGTATTTTTGCTATCTACACTTCAAGTCACGATGACAGGCCAGTTAGTTAAGTGGAACACATGATAAAGTGCGTATCAGCAGAAAAGTTTATTGTTATTGTATTTTGCTTTTGATTATTGGAAAAGTAAGACTGGGATGACTAGCATATCCCTTTTCAGTGGAGGCCCAGATAGAAAAGCTCAACATATGCATACTGAAACAAAAATTCACAAAATGCAGTTTACAGTTGCAAGCAAACAATGATATAATATATAATTTTAAAACAGTAGCATGAGATTTTTTGTTAGGATGATTTACACGTAAGGAATAACTAATCAACAAAAAAGAAACACTTGTTTTCATTGAATTAGTATTAGTGATTAAAGAATTGGGGCTAGTAGTTTAAAAAAATGAAAAAAACAAACAGTTTAGAGTTACGGAAGAGTGCACAATGTCTACGTAGACAGCCAACAACGTGACAATAAAAATACTTTTTTGGGGGGGGGGGGGTCATGCAGCTTAAAACCTCATGCATAAGGCTGTGCTCTGCGTTTTACTGTGTGTCCTTTAATCAACAAGATTGCTCCACCTCGTCGAAAAGAGGAAGAAATCATTTGACTGTTTTTTCAGATGGTGTACATTTGTTTAATTTTAGCTTGGCTGAGTAACCTGTTTCTCAGACGCAGGTCATGCAAGGAAAATAGCAGTGAGGCAAGGAAGTAAAGTGATGCTAAACCTGGGAAGAGCAAACAATTCCTAGACATGAGGAAAACTGGTGAAACAAACTGCTGCTAATAATGACAGGAGTAACCACTGCAGACCTTTAGGTAACCTTCTTCATTTACTTTAGGACCCAACACCACAGAGTATTTAGCTTGACCCTTCTTGGCTCAACAGCCTCAGGTAAGCTTTAGTTGTTACCTGTCAAAAGTTTAGCTGAAGAGTAATTGTTAATACAAGCAAGTATTCATCAATACAGAAAGCTTCAAGAAGTGATTTGTACATGTGACGGTTAGAGTTTTACATTTAATTCCCTTACTCCACAGAATTTAGTTCTGACCCTACTTGAAGACTGTGTACTCTTTGACCTTCCAGCTTCTGGGGTAGCTTGCTCTACCAGTGCTGAAAATCCTGCAAATTATCTTACCGGAAGAGTAAACAAGTAATAATTAACATGTATGCATTGAAATGCAAGTATTACTGGTAGTTAGTAGTGTTGAATAGCATTCGTGTTTAAAATGTCTTAAATACTCACTGCTTGTTTATATTATGCCGGGTCAGGATAATAATGAAAAAAAAACTGTACGGATAAAACTAACACTATACTTTCAAAATAGTTCTGAGACCTGTCTTGTTAAACAGTGCAAGTAGAATGAGTGCATGAATTACCTTACATGGAAAGTATTATAACATTTCTAAGTGATGTATTTTTTTCTAGGCAGATTTTAAATGTTAAAAATTTAACTATGGAAATAGACAGTTAGTATCTAGTTTAGTACCGGGGGCCTTCTGATCCACCAGCATGTGAAAAGTGGTGAAATAGACAGCAATAAATACCACAGAGGTACATGTGAGTCTCAAGGGCAGTGACCACTTACATATGAAACATGGAAATGTTTTTCCATTTTCTTTGCCTCAAAGACAGTCTTGAAATAACAAAGTGCCATGGGCTTCCAGGAATAATGTGTATATGGAAACGTAAAACTCTACAATCCAAAATAACAGCACGCTTTTTGTTATGCGGTTTCCAGTGTTCTGTATACCAGCATGCTTTGTACATGAAGCTTAGTCAGTAGTTAATGCCATGCTGCATTGGTAGTTTTTCATGTCAGTACCCAAGATGGTTGCAGGAATAATTATTTTCAGTACCTAAATGCTAATTATAGTCTTTCAGAAAGGTATTGTGTCTTAATGGAATGTTTATGTGTTCTTTTACTAATATCAGACTGTAAACTAGGAATGAAGCAACCCCAGGAGGTGTAGAACATATTTTTTCCCTAGAATTTAATTTGAGCAACAGCTTGACACTGTGATGCTAGTGACAAAAGCACAAGTTTATTCCTACTCATGGTCTAGAATTCATGACTCTGCCCTCAGGTCTTCCCAGCCTTGAAAAGAGCAAGTTGTAAAATGAACCATAATAACATACTTAGCATCTTAGATGAGTGCCTATTTTTTAGAAGAAACATCTTTTAGGCAGCATGTTACAAAAGAAGCTATATTCCACGTGTGGACAAATGGTAAAGGGGCCGTGGATGCATGGATGGATTTGGCATAGCAATAGTTCTGATAGAGTGAAAAGACACTCTAATTGAAATATGCTGCTGAGTTAGCAGGCTTTAACTGTAAACTCTCAATGGTGATATTGGGTGAACAGTCACATTTCAGAGTAATGTTTTCTTGCAATATTTGCTGCTCAAAATCTCAGGATTTGCTGTTCATTGTATACTTAGCTAATTGCATTCAAGAACTCATAACAGATAAATGTGGGAATTTTACATTTTCTAAACTCATATAATATTTTATAAATATTGTATGGCTTGTTGCACTAGGGTTTTAAATCACTTAAATTATCAAACAAATAAATAGATGAGTAACAGGATAATAGATAAAATGAAATTCAAATGACACTGCTAGTTAACAGTGTTGACTGACATTCATGCTTTGAACTTCTTAAATAATCTTCATTTTTTTGTATTTATATTCCAAAATGTTAGTTTTTGTTTCTCATGCTAGCAGTAGTCCTTCTGATGTGTAAGTACACCTTATATTTTAGATGATGATTATTTAGTTATTTATTTTACATTTCTTAAGTGATTAGGCAAACTGGTCCATGGACCCTTTTGGGGGTACTACCCAGGTTGAGTAGGCAACCAGAAAGCAAGATATACACTTGCTTAATCAAGATATATATATATATATATATATATATATATATATATATATATATATATATATATATATATATATATATATATATATATATATATATATATATGTATATATATGTATATATATATATATATATATATATATAAAACAATGTAATACCTAATCTCTACAAACTTTATATATATATATATATATATATATATATATATATATATTTAGAATATATGAGCAGTTGTGCATGACCAGTGCAAAGATATGATCTTAAGCAGAGCTACAAATGTACATATTCAATATCCTTAACAGTGGTACTCACTAAAAACGCAGTTAAGAGGACAAATTAAGCAAACTTGCAATTGCTTTCTAGAAGAAAGTGGAGTAGGTGGTTAGACTCTGATATAGCATGTTTTGTACTTGCACTACTCAGAATGTCTAATACCACATTCATTGAAGGTGTTTTTATTTATTTATTTATTTATTGACATTTGTTAACCGGGTTTGTCCATCTGGGCTTGTGGCGCATTTTCAGTGGAGACCCGAGGAGAAAAGCTCCAGTAATACATTTTAAAACAAGTACAATTTTAAACAATATTGATATAATAGCAGTTATAGCAAAACGATTCACATATGTAGGGATACATGCATAAAGTTAAAGTTGCATTAAAAAGAAGCTAAGTAACAATTTTACATTGATATAGTTCAATAGGTCAACAATTAACATTTTTTTGTTTGTATAAAATTGTGCAAATGCATAGTAGATACATTGGAGAGAGAGAGAGGTGTAATGAGGTACTAAGTATGGTCCTTTTGAGGGTACATAAAGGGAAGGAAGACTAGTCATGGCAAGGGCAGGTATTGGAATTGAGAAAATAAGCTTTTAGTTCATTTTTAAAGTGTGAGGTGTGGGAGATTGAACGTAAGTCAAGGGGAAGTTTGTTCCAAGCATGGGCAAGGGAGTGTTTGTAGAGTAGTTTGCCTACTGACCTTTTTGGGTGGTAGATATCAAGTAATTGATAGTTAGAAGTACGGAGGGTCCAGGATGGGATGTAGATGGAGACTAAGGAAGATAGAGATGGACAGAAGGAGGGTTTATAAAGAATAGAGTGTAGCATATGAAACTGATAAGATAGCAGAAACTGGGAAAGTTCAAGCCATTGAAGAGAGTTTAAAGAAATGCAGTGGTGTGAGTTGTATGGGGAGTTAGTAATGAATCTGGCTATTTTATGGTAAGTCTGTTGCAGTTTGTTTAGAGTGGAGGCCTGGATATTGGTAAGAACTGGGGCGGCGTATAAGAGGGAGGGGAGGAGGAGTGCTTGGCCCAGGGTAAGTCTAGATTCAGGGGTTAGGAATTTTTTATTTCGATATAGCAGACCTAGTTTCTGGTTTGTTTTTTTTATACATTGGAGTATGTGTAGGTTGAACTTGAGTTCATCATCGATAATGACCCCTAGGAGTTTTGTGTGGGTGTCAGGTTGGATATTTGTATTATTAGAAGATGTAATAAAAAAGGAAGTTTTGTGATGAGAAAGAGAACGGGGAAGGAAAAGTAGGAGTTTGGTCTTTTTGGGATTTAGGATCAATAGGTTGTGAGAGAGCCATTGTTCAGTGGATAGTAGGTTCTGTTGGGTCAGGGAGTGTAGTTCAGGAATGTTATTTGAGATGGATATAAGTGTGGAGTCGTCGGCATACTGAATAAGGGAAGATTCTTTGCATGAGGTGTAAAGATCATTGGTGAAGATGTTAAACAAAAGGGGTCCCAAGATGGAGCCTTGGGGAACACCAGTAGAGATGGGAAAGAAAGGTGAGGAGGATGAGAGCCATTTGACAGATTGTTCCCTGCCAGGTAGGTAACTATTAAACCAGGCAAGTGCGGAGGGGGATAGGTGGAGATTTGTGAGTTTGGATAGTCGTAGAGGATGAGAGACAGTATCGAAGGCTTTGGAGAGATCTAGGAAGAGACAGGAAATGAGTTTATTGTTGTCTAGGGCCTCTGCAATGATATGAGTGAAGGAGAGGAGGGCAGTGGTGGTGCTGTGGTGAGGACGAAATCCATGTTGGGTAGGGGTGAGTAAGTGGTGTGTGAGGAGGTGATTGAGAAGCTGTGAGTGAATACATTTTTCTAATATCTTGGAGAGGGGGGACAGAATGGCAATGGGTCGGTAGTTTGAGGGGTCAGTGGAGTTTCCACCTTTATGAAGAGGGATAGTGAAGAAAGATTTCCAAAGGGTGGGGAGAGTTGATTCCAGAATAGATCGATTAATTAATATAGATACAGGATAGGCAACTGAGTCAGCAGCAAGTTTGAGGAATGTAGGAGATAGATTGTCAGTGGAAGGAGATCAAGGTTTTAGCTTGAGTAGTAGAGATTTGATGTAAGTAATGGGAACTGGCTCAACAAAAAAACAAAGTTGTGTTAGTGGGACTTGGAAAGGTGGGTGTCAAAGTAGAGTTTGGCTTAGAGGTTACCAGATTTTGGATGGAAGAGATAAAGTATTTATTCAGGAGTGTAGCTGTTTCCTGAGAGGAAGAGTTAGGGTATGGGGAGGGATTAGAGGGCTTTCCAGGATAGAGGATGTTGTTGAGAGTTGACCAAAATTTTTGAGGATTGGATTTGTTGTTAAGCTGAGCAGAGCTATAGTATAACTTTTTGTCATTAGTTGTATGTTTTTTTGCAAGGTTTCTCAGTTGCCTCTATTTTTGAAGAAAAGGTGGTTGTTTAGTTTTAGTCCAGTTTTTCCAAGCATGATCTCTTTGTTTCATAGTGGTAATTCAGACACTGGTGATCATATCACATTGATAATATTAATCAAAACCCTGTAACTTTAGCATTTCCCAGCAATGATTTTTCCATAGATGACTTGGTCATATAATTAACCTGCACACATCAGAGCTACATTTAATAGATCAATGACCCTGATATGTAAATCATAAATTAGTTTATGCATCAATCGATGCTGGCCACCTCATGGCTACTATTTCTGGATGTCTTTATTCATATGTTTTGAATAGGTTTGTGATGATCTTTTTCTAGGTACTATCCTTGAATAATGACTCATACAAATGAGCTCATATAGAGTATGGATTATCTGTTAGACAATGTAGCAGTCAGTGACAGCTACTTCTCCTCCATCTTTTCTGTCAAGTATTTTGTTTTGCAATTGCATTCTGAGTTTTCTTATGTTACTATTTTTATAAGAAGTCACTGCAAAATATACAGGCAACTTTTAACTGTCTGTGCCTTGGATGCAGTAATATGTTC
>NC_056748.1:645116257-645118757 GCF_019279795.1 Protopterus annectens | reverse complement strand
TTGTTTCTAGTCTGCAGTTAAAATGATAACCATATGCATAGTGACACTGAAGTGATCAGTTCATCTGTGAAATCCTTACTGCACTGGAATTAACAGATGTAGTTTTTTTGGTGGTAGTCTGTTTTATTGGTAATGATATGTCCTACCAGTTTTCATTTGATCTATAAAAAGTTCCACCTTGGTCTACATGTTTTGGTAAACATGAGCAAATTATGTTAACTGAAACTGCATGATAATTATGAACATGTTTGTAGGTACCAAACATATGTTTATTTATGTGTATGTGTATTAGGTGTAGGTAGGATACACTCAAAACCTTCATGTTATGGATACTTTATTTTGAATATTAATAAGTTTCTAGCATTCTTGTGTCAGTCAAAAACTTGCCCAAACTCTGATATCCCCTAGGGTTCAAATCATAGCAGTATAATGTTAACTTTTTCTGACAATGTAAACTTAAGCTGCGTTTTTGAGCTGCTTGTACCAGACCTAGGGGACTTTGTGCCTTATGTAACTGCAAAGATGTTAGATTGTAATTTAGAGAAAACATGCTTATGTATTTTGCATAAGAGCAAAACCCGATACTGCTGTAGGACTCATCAGTAACTAACCTATGCCCTTGAATATGAGTAATGGAAAACCCATAGATACTAAGACAGGAGAGCTACAGAAGGCAACTGTACTGCAAAAAAAAAACTGCTTGAGACACACAATGCTGCAGTCTCCTGGTTACCTCAGCATCACAGGAATGTGCCAGTGTGTCCATAGTACTAAAGAGTAGTTGTACAGTGATGAAGGCATGCCATATCATGCATGTGATGTGCATGGCAGCTGCTGGATGCTCACTGCACTGCTGCAGGCCTCAAAAGAATGAATGCCTTTAGATACCCATAGTAGTGACAGTATGTGTGTGTGCTCCTGTGAGATACAAGGGCACAGTAGTGACCTTATGAGTATGTACTGCTGTGAGATACAAGGGCACAGCTATGGCAGTTTGTGTTTATGTCACTATGAGATACAAGGGCACAGCAGTGACAGTATGTGTGTGTGCTCCTGTGAGATACAAGGGCACAGCAGTGACCTTATGAGTATGTACTGCTGTGAGATACAAGGGCACAGCTATGGCAGTTTGTGTTTATGCCACTATGGGATACAAGGGCACAGCAGTGACAGTATGTGTGTGTGTGCTCCCGTGAGATACAAGGGCACAGCAGTGACCTTATGAGTATATACTGCTGTGAGATACAAGGGCACAGCTATGGCAGTTTGTGTTTATGCCGCTATGGGATACAAGGGCACAGCAGTGACAGCATGTGTGTATACTGCTGTGGGATACAAGGGCACAGCAGTGTCACTATGTGTGTATACTGCCATGGCATACAAGGGCACAGCATTGACAGTATGTCTCTGTGCTGCTATAGGATACAAGGACACAGCAGTCACAGTATTTGTGTTTACTACCATGGGATAGAACGGCACAGCAGTGGTAGTATGTGTGTATACTTTGTAAACCAAAAGAAATTAACTATGGAACGATCATGAGAAACAGCACATTTATTAAACTTCCAAATGTTAAAAACAATAAAAATCTGAAAAAAATCAGTGAACAGACTTTTTCTGATTTTTATTGTTTTTAACATTCTGAAGTTTAGTAAAGGCGCCGTTTCACAGGATCGCTCCGCGGTTAATTTCTTCTGGTTTACAAAGTGACAAGAGGAGTTTGTGGGTGTTTTTAATGTGTGTATACTGCCATGGGATACAAGGGCACAGCAGTGACAGTATGTCTATGTGCTGCCAAGGGATACAAGGACACAGCAGTGACAGTATGTGCATGTACTGCCATGGGATGTGTGTGTGCTGCAGTGGGATACAAGGACACAGTAGTGACAGTACGTGCAGGTAATGCGAGAAACAAGGGCACAGCAGTGACAGTATGTGTGTGTACTGCTGTGAGATACACGGGCACAGCAATGACAGTACATGCATGTAATGCTGTGAGAAACAAGGGCACAGGCATGACAATATGTATGTGTGCTGCTGCTTTGAGATACAAGGGCACAGCAGTGATTCTATCTGTATGTACTGCTGCAAGATACAAGGACACAGCAGTGACAGCATATCTGTGTGCTGCTGTGAGGTACAAGGACACAGCAGTGAATGCATGTCTGTGTACTGCTGCAAGATACACAGACACAACAGTGACATTATGGGTATGTGTTGCCATGGGAAATAGGGACACAGCTGTGATAGCACATGCATGTAGTGCTGTGAGATACCAGGACACAGCAGTGACAGTTTGTGTGTGTGCTGCTGTGAGATGCAAGGGCAGAGCCATGACAGTATGTATTGTTACTAATGTGGGATACAAGGGCTCAGCAGTGACAGTATGTGCATGTAATGCTGCGAGAAACAAGGGCACAGCTATAACAATATGTGTATGTGCTGCCATTGGATACAGTATTATCTGTGTGTGGATATATATGAGCCAGTTTGAACCACA